>NW_015112870.1:64486-101350 GCF_001443285.1 Poecilia latipinna | reverse complement strand
TACAAATCTGCATGGTTCAAAGTTTAGGAAAAAAGTAGCAACTTATAGTCCAGAAAATACGGTACCGTAGGTGAAATTTAATAATTTCCACGGCACACCTGACGATCACTCACGGCACACTAGTGTGCCGCAGAACAGTGGTTGAAAAACACTGTTAGAGAACCTTAGATAGAATAATTAAGACCAGGAAACACAATAAAAACAATATCAAAGCTGCTCAATCCAACATTTCCTTCCACTTCAAAACTATACACCACTTTGCAAAAGCAAGTAAAAGAATAGTTTTATTTAAGAATTATTTTGCAACCAAAAACTGTTTAAGAGTTATGGATAATTTGCAAGGCGCCGTCTAACATGTCTGTCATTCTGTGAGTATGGGAATACTGACCGGATGTATCTGGGCTGCGTTTTTCCCTGAACGACATCTTTGTCCAGTTCCACAGCACCGATATCTGAGTGAGGCACCTCAAACATGGGCTCAAGAAGAAGTTTCTCCTGCATGTCAATAATAATGTCAATGACTGAAATCGATAAAGGATGATGTGCAGCATTTAGTTTGAAAACAACAAACCATAATGGATCTGAGGCCACGAGCTCCAGTTTTCCTCTCCAAAGCCAATCTGGCGATGGCTCTCAAGGCATCTGGGGTCACGTTAAGTTCACACTAAAAAACAAAACAGACGCATTGATTAGGCTGCTGCTTTCCTGAAGCAACTCTGCATAAGAAAGCTCAGAACCCTTACTTTGTCCATGCTGAACAGAGCCTGGTACTGTGGAACCACAGCGTTTCGTGGTTCAGTCAAGATTCGGACCAGAGTGTCCTCATCCAGGCTGTGCAGAGGGACGACGACAGGAAGACGGCCGACAAACTCTGGAATCATGCCGAACTCGATCAGGTCCCTCGCCTCGACATGCTTCAGCAGCCGGTCCTTCTCCTCGATCTCCGCGACCGCGTCCGTCTCGCCGCTGCTGTTGGCCAGGTCTGCTGCAGCGGCCGCCCGGCGACCTTTCCCCAAGTTAGAGGGCGTTCCAAATCCCAAATACTAAACAGCAGAGACACACGAGTGTTGATCGGAGATTAAACAAAGTCTCGTCTGAGTTTTAGGGGAGTTAAATTCACCTTCTCGTTCTTCCTTCGGCTTATTATCCTGTCGAGGCCGTTGAAGGCTCCCGAAGCAACAAACAGGATGTTGGTTGTGTCGACCTGCACCGTTTCACCTCTCAGCTTTCTGGAGTTTTTCTCTGGAACGTTGACGATTGTACCTTCCAGGAGTTTCAGCAAACCCTGACACAGAAGAGGAGGGAAAAGAAGAAGGAAGGCGACAAGCGGTCATTTAATAAAGCAAAAAGAAAAAACTTTATTGTATGAAACACAAATAATAATCATTCTTTCTTTTGGTTTTAGTGATTTATAAGAATCTTTGGGTAACGTCCCATAAATAAATGCTTTTTATGGAATACCGGTGCTTTTACAGGAAGAAATGTATTCTTGACAAAATGAAAAATAGATATTTTTAACAGAAACATCTCAAATTAGGGGTTTTCTGGACAATCACCAATCTTTAAAAAGCCTGACCTGCCAACTCAGATATTGGTCAATACTGATTTTTTTGTCTGAAATGTTGCAAGAAAATCGCCGAGTTGGTAACGGTGGGGTTACTATTGTTCAGTGGAAACGTGCAGACATGACCTGGAGGAAGAGTCTCACAGCACAGCAAAAGAGGACAGTGTTATGTTTATTTTACGTTTGATATTTATTTATTCATTTCAATAAAATCAAAACAATTATATACAATAGAGGAAAATATACCAATCAATAAAGTGGTTGATTTTTAGACCTTTACTGAGGTAGATAAAATTGGCTTCACATGTAAGTATGGGCGGATGACCGATCTCCCAAAATTTAGAAAACAATAAATTTATTGTTATATAAAGTGGATTATTCCTAGCAGGTAATGCCATAAGAATGACTGTGGTGCAGTTAGACCCATTTGAGTAAAACGTGAACTGATTATGTGGAGAAAAGTGAGGCTTACAAAATCAATGCTAATATAAAGTTTACCTTCTTGCTCTATGAGTGAAAAATGCAGATTTCTGCCTGGTAACTAAGAGTGACGGTTCATAAAAGGAAGCTCCTTTTGCCTTCATTTTAATTTTTTCCATTATCAGACAATTACAGATCATATATTCTCCTCAGTGCTCCAGTTTCCACAGGGAAGTTATGTAAAAATTGTCAGTATGACAAAGATAAAAATCTGATTATAAATAGCATACAACTAGCAGAGTTACATTTTTTAAATTCATAAAACACCAAAAATAATAAACCCAACAGCTGCAGGCTGTTTTGGGTTTGTGCATTAAAACACTGACCTGCTGAACTCCCTCTCCTCCGACATCTCTCAGCTGATGGATCCCAGGAACGCTGCCAATCTTATCAACTTCATCCAGGAACACAATACCTGCACGTCACAGAGGAGGACAGAACTGGATTAACGTCTTACTGTTATGTAATAGTTCCTGCCATTAAAGCATATCAGGTCTATTTATTATTCTCGTTCAGACAGTTGACATAACATAAGGAAGGCTTACTAAAAGACTTCAGTATGTCTGAAGGCTTTTAGCATTTGAACAAAGAAATGCTTTGTTGCATTTCTTTGTTCAAATGCAACAAAGAAAAACATTTTTTAAAGGTTATGATTACAGCAGCTGAACAAACTCTTTCACTTTACTTACTAAAATGTTTCATTTTTATTTCTGAATGAGCACGCAATTTGTAAACAAGTCAGAAAACAAAACAAAGAAAAAAATATATGCTAATCCACATGTTAAACAATCTCATTGTTTTTGTTGTGTTTTGTCCATTTTAATGTTTACCTCCTTGTTTGTTTGTTTGGTTATTCTATGTTGTTTTTATTTGTTCTGTTATCTGGTTATTTTGAAGATCAATACCCCTTTTTGATTTATCTTAGTCTGTTATGTTCATTGTGTGTACACTAATTGGTGAATAAATAATTTACAAAGGGTAATTTGTTAAAATTAGGTGTGATGTGGCAAATCAGATTATTGTCGTATTTTAGATATAAAGCAAATCTTGTTAAAAAAAAAAAAAAATTAAAAGTTAGTAAGTTTTTTATTTTTAAAAATGAAAAAATAAATAAATAAATAAATTTCAAGACATGAAAAACAAAAGTAATTTCTGGTATTTAGCGATGCTCTCATGGAAATAACTACAGATCACCAAGTATTCCAGCCATATCATC
Source organism: Poecilia latipinna (assembly GCF_001443285.1). NCBI lineage: Eukaryota > Metazoa > Chordata > Actinopteri > Cyprinodontiformes > Poeciliidae > Poecilia > Poecilia latipinna. The sequence continues at coordinate 98,090 of NW_015112870.1, read as the reverse complement.
ATCATGTCAGGTCTGCTATAATTAGAAACATTTCTACTCACCCGTCTGACTTAACACACGTTATATCTGGAAATGAATGTGCTGTTAAATATAGCCCCTGCGCCCACCTTGTTGTGCTTTCTCCACTGAGTAGTTGGCATCCTGCAGAAGTTTGGCGATGACCGACTCGATGTCCTCGCCCACATATCCAGCTTGAGTGAGGGTGGTGCAGTCGCAAATCGCAAACGGAACATCAAGGCAGCGGGCCAGCGTCTGCGCCAGCAATGTCTTTCCTTAGAAAGCAAAAAAAAAAAAAGTTAATTAATAGCTTTAACCAAAAACTTCTGTCGTGCATGTGTGTTGCATGCTGGGAATTGTTTGCCAAATCCCCAGCCTGAGCCGGTAGAACCGAGGAGTATAATGTTGCTCTTCTCCAGTTTAATCTCGGCGTGAGTGGAGTCCAGGACTTCGCCGCCCCTCTTCTCCTGCGGCGGCTGCTGGCTCGCCTGCTGCTGCATGGTGGCGCCCAGAGCGTTACCGTGGGGACTGATCCCTGCGATCTGCAGCAGTTCTGCAAAAACAGACCGGTCACCTGGGTTAGCGCGACGGCTGCGGTGCAAACAGTCACAGTAATTAGTCAATGGAGTGTGATGCAGCTTGACTAAAGGAGCAATTTAAGCATGTGTGAGGTAAAAATACACGAGCTGGGTCGGTTCCAGAGGAGTTTCTATGCGGCAGCTTGATTGAAAATAGCAAGACTGAATGTAGGGTACACGTCTGTGGCAACGACCCGTTAGAACCAAAGCATTGTGGGTCGTTTTCTTGGGTTAAGTGAGGGCATTGGACGAGAGTTAAAATGTTTCTGTAATTATTTCACTCTCATTAAGATGTATTTAATCTGATGTGGTAGAAATATACATTCTAGATTGTATTGAGCAAAAACTGCTTTTGAAGAAATCTGCACTGTTAAAGGAGAGTCACTGCCTCATTATGACTAATTTAAAATATTTTTAGAATAATTGTTTCCAGTCTTTGTTAGCTTTGGGTCATCATCATAGGAGTAAAAATTTCTGAAGTTTACAAAAGGGATCATCGATCTGTAATAATGCTGAGTATCATTCTGAATTACAAGGAATATATATTCATATCAAACAGCAGGAAAAAATAGATTATGAATCCATTTAATAAATTATAGTTCGTATTTACCCAACATCCATAAAATACTGACAAAGGAAGCTGGTCCCTTATGCCAGGATCAACTCCATTTCTTTTACTACAAAATACCTTAAGAGTGAAAAAAAAACTCATGTAGCTAAGATGTCCTGGAAAAGGGACAGCAGGTGAGATCAGTACCAGATTATTTAATGACAGTTTATTAAAAAAAAAAAAGAGAAAAACAAACATTTTTCTTCTTAGCCCAAGAAAACACTTCTGATGTTGTTTCTGATTCAGAAGAGTGACGACTGTAGCTCATATTCTGGTGTGCTGAACCTCTGACTCCAGCTGAACTCTTCCACAAATTATCGATTAAGGATTTGCTTCAAAATCTTCTTAAGGCTTTGATTCGCTTCTTGGTTGATCACCTTTTTTCTGCCCTGTTTTTTCCTTCCACCTAACTTTCCATGTAAATGCCTGGATACAGCACTCCCTGAACACCTTTTCCTCCTGGCGTGTGGTGCAGATGACAAACAGTTCAAATGCACAACAATTGTTTGGCAAGCCATGACAAATTATTCAAAATAAATTCTGAAATTATATCATTCTGGTAATGAATATTACTTCCCCTTTTTTTGCATAAATTACTGAAATAAATTAACTTCGATTAAACCATTTTATTGAAACACACCAGTAGTACTAATTATTTTTCAATAGATTAGGTTGTAAATGAACCCAAACATAATTATTGTAACTACTTCTGTTAAAAAGGGAACTCGCTGTTGTCTGTACATTTTGGCATTTGCACAACAGACAGAAGCATAAAACCCAGAAACCTGCAGATAAAGTGTTGTGACTTTAAGTCAGATAATGGTGAGGAGGTCAGTGACTTACTTGTGAATCTGTATTCATCCTCTCGTCTTCTCATCTCTAGCTCTACAAGGAGAGGATCAAAGTACTTAAATCAACAATACCACTTAGCATTACCACTACAACATTATCAATACAGATTATTGAACAAATGCCAAATCATACAGATTCATGGTGAGCCCATGATTCAGGCCATCAGGTGTTTGTGTGACGCAGAGGAGACTCTTGACGTGCTCAACGTCTGAGTTTGTAAATAGTGAAGATAAAGAAAAGTCCTGCATGAAGTCACTGTTAGGTTTTTAAAAAGGTCGTGTAGAAATGCCCTGTTAATTGAAACAATTTAGCATTTCAATGCTTTTTTTTAATTTGAAAAATTACAGTTTTCAGAGAAAGTGGTTTATTACAGGCAAAGTTAATTCCTAAATGAACAAATAATCTAAAATGGAAAGTTTAGTTTTCAATAAATCTGCTTTTTTAAATTTGCTTAATGCCCATAGTGCCTATTAGGGGTGTGACAAAAACATCACAATCACAGTTGCACTGCAGACCATGCACAGCTGAAGGACTGTACTACAGTCTGAAGAGATAAAAAGAAATTACATAAAGCAAGGCAGCTCATTGAATTTGTGGCAAAAATCAATAAAATGCAGAATAAAGCAGCATAAATTTGATCTCTGAGGGTTTCTTGAAATTAATACTCCATCCTGTCTTGTTCTCATAAACTCAATATCATGTCTTCACGGCTTTACGGATTGTTACACCACTAATACCGATAAATCTATATAGGAAAACAGTTATCTCACCAAATAGTGATTAAAATATCAAAATTCAACATGTCTGACATCATCTGTGACGCTTTTCAACTTTAGGAGTCTTTAGAAATAAACAATAAGAGAAGCAGTCTTTAATGTGGGAAGGATTCTTATAAGGTATTTTTGTTCAAATTGAGTCATTGCTCGACTGGCTAGCATTCTGTCAGCCCACCAATCATTTACTCACACTGGAATAGAGCCATATTTCTGTATTAATTCAGTCTCAAAATGGACATCTAATCATGAACAGTACATTTTGTCAGACATCAGACTAATGTAATCAACATCCATGTCAGAATCCCTAAAACTATCTATGTGATATGAGATAATAAACAGAAAATGTTAATATTGTTCAGGGTGTACAGTACATATAGTGATATTTGACAGGAAGTGGTGAGTTTGGAGCTAAATATATTTGTTCTAACACAGAAAGCTGTCACTTCGTTTATGATGTTGGTAAGGACTGCATGGTTTGCATTCTCACTACAGAGTACACAAAAAAATACACATTAAAGAATATGTATTGGTTTAGCCAGTAGTGTATGATGTGCTGACCTCGTGGCGTTAAAGATGGCTGCTTCTCCACCTCCACCTGCTGTCGGCTGCCTGCAGGGATGTTGTTGTAGATGCGCTTGTAGTGATTATACACGGCCACCGCCAAGACCTTCTTTGCATACGACTGGCCAACAACATACTTGTCCAGATAGGCATAAATCTAAAAATACACAAAAAATTAAGTAAATAGAATAGCACTGCCCAAAATGTCAAAACATTTGAAATTATTTTGACACATCTCTTACCTTCTTGGGAGGCGGAGGCGGTTTCTGCGCGAAAGCCCGTCTCACCAACTCGGCTTCTGATTCGGCCTCTTTGTTTAGCCCTTTTTTAGAGTCCGTTTCAGACAAGACCACGAAAAAGTGATGACACTTCTCACATTTCACAAACCGTGTTGATGCTACAAGAGAGAAAAATACAAGCATTTATAAAGAAAATAAAATCCATGTCAGTCCATAAACTTGTTCTACAAAGTTTTAATTGAATTATGCATATAAAATTTAAATAATTACATAAACATCTCCAGAAAAAAACAGAGCAGTTAAAATGATCAGTTTCTCTGATTTTAGTCTGTAGGTAAATGTTTGAGTAAAATTAACTTTGTTCTTTAATTCTACGAACTACTGACATCTGAAAGTCCAAGCAAAAATTTTTATATTTATTTGTGGTCAAAATAGCAAAAAGGATAAAGTGTCTTCAGACTTCAAATAGTCAAAAAAAAAAGTTCATATTAATTTAGAAACAACAATATTAACATTTTAACTCAGAAAGAGTTCAGAAATCAACATTTGGTGGAATAACTACGAGGTTTTCAATGGGGTTCAGTGCAGCAGTCTCTTAATTTTTTCCAGAGCTGTATACATGTAGCCCAAATCCTCCACAAATTCAAATCTACATTTTGTCACCAAAATAAACATTACAAGTAATATTTTGACTCAAAGGAAAGTGGTGTTAATCAAAACAGAAAGAGTTGAGTGAAATATGGATGTGCAGCCTCAGAGTTTACCCAGTCATTTATTAAAACTAAAAAGTTTTAATAAATTAAAACTTTAAAAAAAGTTTTAATAAATGTTGCAACATGCAGAATCTCAAAAAAAAAAAAAAAAGTCAGGACATCTCAGAGGTTTTAACGGGCAGGAGATAATCAGCTCATTTAGAAAAAAAGCAGAAAACCAAGAGACAACAATAAAATCCACGCAGTTCCTGGTTGTTTGTGGCGCTCGTTTAAACGCTGTGTTTGCACTTCTGTTTATTTAATCCAGCCCACGGTTTAGACTACAGGAAAGAGTGACAGCTGGTGTGAACGCTTCAAAAACAAAAGCACAGAGTTACGTAATACAGAGAGAGTTTGGGCAAATTAAAACCCAAAATATTTATTTTCTCACACATTTATGTATGTTGACACCATGAAAAACTAACAACAATATTTCAACATATTTTGGGTCATATTTTAGAATCTTTTCATTTTGTCTCTGTAGTCTTGTTTTTATCAAAACATTGCTGAAAATGAGCAATTTATGTTCTGAAAACATAAATCAATGCTCAGTCATGTTATTGCTTGTACTGGCTCCAGAAATGTATTGAACAAATAATAATGTGACTTTCACGTAGTTTTAAACATTTTGTGTACACCCTCTGTTTGTCCTAGATCACGTTTGACCGGGTCGACTTACATACAAAGGTCTCTACATGTGTGCAGGGGTCTCCACATTTGGGGCAGCGCAGCTGGCTTCCACCTTTTCCTGACCCTCCAGAGCCAGACATCCTCTTCCCATCACCAACACTTTTCTGTAAAATTAAGACACACAAAATTAAAGAACTTAAATTGGGTCCATTATGTTGATGGTATTAATTTTTAGAGGGAATAACAGATAGAAATGGAAGGGGGTTTACTTTTCCACTGTCACTCCCACTGTCTTTTGTTGTCCCATCTTTAGCAGCGTAACAGACGGCCGTTTCTGAAAACGACCTCACACACACACGTGGACGAAAATGAGCTTCCCGAGACCCCCGACGACTCAGGGAGAACAGCTGGAATCGGGAACATGACAACCCTGAAAGACAAGAAACACTCGATCAGGGAAAACTGTCTGTCCACTAAATAGTTCAGATTACTAAAAAACGTACATTTTAAATATTTAAAAAATTAGAAAACAGAGACCACACACAATAAAAACCCTCCTAAACACAGACTTTGGTCACTTTATCCCTTTGCCATTTTGAACATTTACAGTTTTGTTCATTTTTGCATAAATTTTCTTGTGTCTAGTACAAAAACAAGCCATCTGCCACAGAACATTTTCTACGTTCTAACTCCCTTGGAGACTTTTGTTGCCAGCTTTGACACCTTTAGTGTACTGTGGTTGTGTTACACTGAATTCAGCAATTCCTCAGATCTTATTTTGGTTTAATCAGAGGTAATAATGTCTCATACTTCATAAGAGTTATAAGGTCCATACAATTTATGGAAATCAAATAACAGCAGGTATATGTTGATAATTATATTCTGTCGATCAGTTGTAGTGACTTATTTACAATTTTTCACATGTGACCATAAAGAAAACCTAGAAAAATTAGTATCAAAATAAGCTCAGATTTTCACATAAATCTTAAAAAGCTGCAACTTATTATGATATAATTTGAGTGGGGAACATGTTAGCTAAACTAGCACAAATGTTCATAAATAAATGCTCAGATTTTTTTTCCGCAAGTCCCACAGTTGCACAAAAAGGCCGTGTGCTGCACCATCCTTGGCCTATCTTTAGCGTCCCAACTATTCCAGAGACTGTTACAGCTGCTGTTGACATTAGCAACACGACTATCATAACAAATAGTAATCTAGGTTAGCTAAAGCAAATAGCAAAGTGTCAAGAACCTTTGGTTGGCAGTATGTGGACTTTCCCTTGCTTACCTCTGTGGGCAGAGTTTAGGAGCAACCTGGCAGCCGAGGTGCATGGGCAGGACATGTTTTCTTCTGTCTGAAACCCTGAAAATGAAGATTTAATTTACACAGAGCAGAGAAACACAAAGCTACTTAGCCACAGGTTAGCATGTACCAACAGCAACAAAGGCTGAATCATCCATGTTCTGTCTGATTTTGTAAACCAGACTGGAAATGACCACATCCCAGCACCAGAATTTCACTACCTATGAACAATCATGCACTGTTAGGAAAACCTTTGAAAATGTAACATTTTATAATAAAAACATGAAAAACGTTGCAGACATTAGCATCTGACTTGAGGCATAGATCAACTCTAGTTTGAGTATTTACTCAATAGACATTGCATATTTTACACAAAACATTTGTGAAACATTTATGTAAATTAACACAAACAGAAAATAAGAAATTTGGGGGCTTTTTTGCTGGAGGCCTTAACATGGGAACTAGTTCAAAAATTATTGCCAACAAAGTTCTAAGTCAGATACAAATAATCTACACTAACAACAGATTATATAAAAGAGAGTTTGTGAAAAAATAAGATGGATTTGAAGGCATAATTTTAGCTAGAAACCACCTTAAAAAGAGACCATTTTAAAAATTACACGTAAACAAAGTTTGTGAGTCATGAAAAATTCAACTTAAGACCTACAACATGGCTCAGCGTAAATAAAATCTTCACAAATCACAAACTGTATTTTACAGCATCCATAATTCTGCCTAAGTTTTGTAGGGTTTAAACTGAGGCCTAGCTCATCTAATGTAATGAAGAACCTAAAAGACTGTTAAAATTTGAATATTTAGATTTAAATAGATACGATGAAGGTTTTACAAGTCACAAAATTATTTTTAAGATCTTGCATGAATGTAAAATAATTCTATTCCAGTTTCCCCAAACTAGGTGTTGTACTTCATCTAATCTACCTCATCTAATGTGAGGAAGTTGGGGGAAAAGCATCAAAATGTAATTTTTTTGACATTTAATATTATAAATAAATACTTAATGAGTTCAAAATCATTTTTGACACAATGTGAAAGGTATTCAGAATAATGCAGTTCAAATTTGACCATTCTAAATATTTCACATTTTTAACTAATGAAGATCAAAACTAAAACGTTATAACTCTGAATCATAGTATATTTCACTGTATAATTTAATATGAATTAATATGCACTTCAATTTAAAAATAATAATAAAAGCTATTAAAATGCATTGCACTAAAATAGTCAACTGTACAAATTGTATCTACTTCAGTTTAATGATAACGTTATTTTCAATTAACAGCTTCTCCTTCGTATTTTAGTGTCTTTTCGGGGGGTTACCATTAAAAAATAATGCCGCATGACCAATATCCAAAGTAAACAAAATTGAACCGGTTTGTCTAAAGACAGCTATATAAACACCTGTAGAGCGATAAAACTAGGTCAGGCCACAAAATTTGACATAACACCCAAGATCTGAAACATTTATTCCTAACGTTAACTATTAGCATTAGCGAAGCAGCTCGTTTGACAGCTAAATAAAGAAGTTAACTAATGCTCATTAAATTAAAAACGAGTCTTTTATAAACGTAACGGGGTCCAAAAACTACTGTACTATCTAAACTCCAGTTCAAACCAGTAGTACATGTCAAATAAACAGTGATGGGTCACTGTTAGCTTTAACTAGGCCCCAGCCTGACACGGCCAGGAGAAATGACAAACAGCCACCGATGAATAAACGGAGAAGCAAAGCTTTTTCACTACGCTAAACAACTATTGTAACATAATTATATCATATTACAAAGTGGACAACTAAAAAGCGTGCAGGTTTTACTTACAGTGCCCGTTGAAACTAGTCGCGTTTTGACAGCCTCCTCTAAAAAACAACAAATTTGCGAAGTCACTAGGGCTGTCGCTCTCTTTTTTTATTTGGTCACTGTGTCATATTAGCACGCTGTTTTATGAATTATGAAGAGTTAGCTTCCTTCAGGTCGTTATTTCCCAGGTGGGACACGACCTAAAGTGATGTAACGCCTGCTGTTATAACTAGGTTACATACAGCTAAACAACTAGCCTCCCCTACAGGAACGACAGTTAACTGGAACAGTTTAAACCATGTGAATGGGACACAGCAACATGGAGGTTCCGCCAGTGTCTATGTAGTTCATACCATCCACACACATTGAGATCTACTAAAGTACAGGACGGTCACTGAGGCGTTCAGGAACACCTCGGAATAGAAGCCATTGCAAGCGGATTGTGAAATATTGTTGCATTTAAGTCTACGTGGAAAAACTAGTATCAAAACAATTGTGTAACTTATTGTGCAAACTTTTTAAAAGTACTTTTAACCATGTTTATAAAGTAGTATAAATTTTCTCTGGCTTTTTAATATGGCTCGAGTTATTTTGAATTAAATTTGTTTCAGTTGCTAAATGGACAACCGAGCCTTGGATTAGTGTCCATAGTGCTTTAACATTTTGACATTTTACTACAAGCCCAAACCTGAAGGTTAGACTAAAACAATGTACCTTATAACTATGATGTCAGAAAGAAAGAAAACACAGTTTTATTTTTTATGTTATTTTATGTTTATGTGCTCCAGAAATCAGGTCTTCATAGAAGTGGCACAAAAAGAATCTCACTACTGAAAACTTAAGTTTAAACATTTTGGTCTGCATACAGAGAAAAACAGTAAATTGCATTTACTTGGCTACATTTTCTTGAGTAACATTTTTAGTGAAGAAACATGATGATAACAAACATGTATCTATTCTCTACAAATTATCCCATAAGTCTATCTCCTTTTTTGTTCTGATTCATTTGTGATTTTATTATATTGTTGTTTTGAATACTTCTCAAATTTTAATTTGGTCTTGTTTACGCTTAAGGACTCTTTCAGTTTCAACAAACCTTGTTGTGACATTTCTGTGAGTATCTGGTCGTTCTTTGTAAATCAAAGGAGAATGAGATGTCGCTATCAGTGAGTCGACGTCAGCAAAAAGCTCAATATGTCAACAGTCATATTTATTGCAAGACAGAAAAAAATTATAGATTTTGTTTTTAAAGCACTTTTTCCAAAACAGGGTTACTTGTAAGACTTTTTTAGGTGTTCTTGAATTTAATCCTACACGTTCTCGCAGTTTTGTTGTCCCACATGTACAACAGTCTTTTGCTGGGATAATAGGACAGCATAGCTAAGGTACCGTCTCCTGCCCTTAAATCAAAACTTGCATCCAGATGTCTCTGTGTCATCAAATCAAAGGCATATGTCACACGCTTGTCGCTGTTATCGGTAAAATACACCACCCCGCACAAAATGAAGGCATTTCCTGCTTTAGCTGAAGGATAGCCAGTGTTGATTAAGGACAGCACAGAGAAAGCATCTGGGTCGAGTTTAGCCACCACCGTGTTGTTGTCTATGGAAGAGGCAAAGATGACCCACAGTCCATTTTCATCCACAGCAAACTTGAAATAAGTCTTTGAGTTGTGGAAAAGATATGTCAGGCCTTTATATCTGCTGTTCGGCATTCGCAGGGAGCTTGTATTCTTTGTTTTCAAGGCAAACCTGTCAAACAAAAACATTTGATAATGGTTACATTATTATAGAAAGCCTAAAGAGATAACAGTGCCTTCCAAAAAAATATTCATACTACTTGGACCTTTTCACGTTTTCTCAAGTTTCAACCATACATTTCAATGTATTTTATTTGGTAAACCAATACAAAATAGCACATAACAGTGAAATTGAATGTTTTAAAAGTGTGGCATGCATATATATTTTCTCATATTCTCCATATAACAACCAAATTTTTCTCCACTTAACTGCAGGTCTTTTGGGGTTTATGTCTAAGACAATTATTCTTTGGAAAATACCTACAGCTGACTCAGACTGGATGGAGAATTTCAGATTTCTTTTGTTGAATTTAGAGTCAGACTTTGACTAGGCTACTTTAACTCATGATTATGCTTTGAGGGCTGGTGTCTTGCAACATCTAAATGTGTGTTGAAACAGACAAGTTGCAGGAGAGTTCAAGATGAATGACGACTTTCGCAAAGCACGTTAAATCTAAGATGTTCAAGTCAGGAAAGAGAAACACGTTTAAAATTAAAACACTTACTTCCAAAGATTATATGTTCCTCCATTGTGAAAGTAAAATGATTCCTTATAAACAACATGACCGCAGCCTTGGTAGAACTTATTAATATCTAGACGTTGGTGTTTGGTGTCCGAAAGCATTGAAATGTTCTTGAACTGCTTCAGTTCACGACCTGGTGGAGTAAAAGTTCCTGTTAATTCAGGGAACCACACTTCACTATAAGGAAATAACAAACTCTGAATGTATGACCTGAAAAATGCTCTGCCACCCAGATCCGATCATCAGGCCGGGATGCATCCGACATCCAGGCTCCGAATGTGGAGTGCATGTCAATAGACTTATCTGAACATCTGATGGCTTTAATGTTGCAACCTACATAAAATAAGGCAAAAACTTAATCACTTTCCATTATATTCCTTGCACAATGCATATGCAAAGGACCTTGATCCCCTTAATATTATTTCAACAAATTGTTTTTACCCGTTTTTGTCATTTTTTCATGGTCAGCTCCTTTGCTCTTCTTGTCGGTTGGGACACGTTGGGAAGACTCTGAGAAGGGGAACAGATGTGAATCCACATTCTTAAAATAATGTAAGGTTATGCTTTAGCTGTTTTAGATTTAACATACAATGTGATCAAGAGCTCGAGAAAGGAGCGAATACCCTCTTTAAAGAATAAAAAAGTATCTTACAAACAATTTGAGCAAAAAAATAGAATAAAACCCTCATTAATAAATCTTAACGCCAGCAGAGGACAGATTCTCACCACTTTTCATCGGTTTGTCTACAATGTTTCTGCTGCCGTTCGAAGAGTTTCTTCTCTGACTTTCATCAGCAGAAGGTGAAACTGTGTGAAAAAGAAATAAAGTAAATGCTTTTCTCTTTGCTGAATAGAATGAAGATTTTATGCCTGAGAGATTACTACTACAGCCAGAAAACAAATAAGAGTTTTACATTTATGCACATCAACCTGCACATTTACTGGCACTTGTGGTACAGATGGATTAAAAACATTAAGATAATCAGTAGTTCAGTCTCAGTATGGTTAACATGTAGATAAACATTTCTTTTTCTTAGCATCAGGAGTTGTTGATTCTAAAGAAATCAAAGATTGCACTCAAGATATTGGAATATAGATAGGAGTAAACACTGAATCTTAAGCTTGGTATACTGTTTTTTTTTTTTTTGTTTTGTTTTTTTTACCATTTTTTACTGTAGTTTCATTCGTGACTGTGTCGGAAGTGAAAGTTTTGCTGCTTCGTTTGGTTTCACTCGATCCTGTGCAGTAAAAATAAATGCAAAATATTAAAATTGCCTTTTATTAGAGTAATGTTAACAAAATAACTGGCACATTTTTTATTTTTAATAATGTAATCATTTTACCTGGAAATAGTTTTAATGGCACATATGTTGCATTTCCACCATCCAAATCATTCAGAGTCCCATTGTTGTCATCTTGAAATGAAACTTGATCTAGAAATAGTGAAATATGAAAATTTAACATTTTAAATAGATGTGTATAAAGCAAAACTATTTATTAGTGTTTTTTATTTATTTTGGGTTTTTACCCGATTCCAGTTTTTTATTTGGAGGATTGTAAAACTCAGAAATATCTAAGGTGCCTCCGTTGTTGTTAGCTGAATGTCCTGTTGATGTTTCTGTGAAAGAAAAGTTTAACCCTAGTAGATTCACAGTAAACTTGAAATGCTAAAAAAAAGATTTAAAAAAAACTGAAAACATGAATTTCTTTCACTAGAAGAATAGAAACTGAATTATTTAGAAAAAAATGATTGTGAAATACAACATTATCTACTGAGTTCTCATGATTTCTAAAACATTAACAGGGATAAAAACATTTGGATCAACTCTGATATCATCCACAAATATGACATCTTATGTTTTTAAAGTATCAGCACAGATGTTGACTGTTATAAGAAGTTTTTACCACTTTCAAAGCTTGTTTCTGTGACGACCCGTCCTCTGCTGTCATTGAAGGCGTCAACTGGACCTACAGTATGTGGAAAATCACGTTTTACACATTTAATCTTAAAATTCATGCAAGTTGCAAGAAGGGGAGGTTTTAAAGTTTAAATACCGTGTAATAATTTTATTGGTCTCTCTGGATTCTCTACCGTTTCACCTTCATCAGTCGGCTTTGGATCTAACGACATTTTAAACAGGAAGAAGTTCAACAAAATGTTTCCTGTAAAACTTGACTCAGCTGCAGAGAGAAATGTAAATCAATCTTAAAGGTTTACCAGGTTGTATCTTTTCATCTTGATGTTCAGAAGAGCCAGAAACAATAAAAGCATCTGTGGTGACATTAGCTGAGTCTCGTGTTGGTTGTACTGAAAAAAGAAAAAAAAAGATCAGGTTTAATCAAAGAACATTTAAAAATCTACAGGAACATCTTACTAAATTAGAACATCACCGAAAAGTTATTTTATTTCATAATTGAACTCATTACAGAAAGTCTTAAGATATTTTACACTTTTATTGGTGTTCATTTTGATGATTACATCTGAAAACTAGTGAAAACAAAAATGTTTGACTGAAAATTTAAAGATAATGACAATAAAAAGGGATTCTAATCCAGAAACCTAGAGAATCACTTAAGCTAAGGAATCTGGCTGTTCACTGATTACTGTATCCAAACATGCTGATAGAAAGTTAAGTGGAAGAAAAAAGTGACGTAGAGGTCGGTAGGCAAGCAATTGGGATAATAGCAGGTTTTAGAGGACTGGAATACAAATTATATTTAATTACTGAATACTGAATTTGTTCAATTAAATTGATTTACTGAAATAATTTGACATTTGAAATGTTTTGTATATTGAAATGCACCTGTATATTTCTGTAATTTGACTCACATTTTACTTGTTGCTCTTTAGAAAACTGTCATATTTGATAAACTCAGCAGTGAAACAGTGAACTGTTATAAACTGTTATAAATCATGGAGTTTCTCCAACACTTTAACTATGTTTTATATACTAAGATAAACACCAAAGAGCAACTTCAGTCACTCTGCTACCATTGTTTTAAATGGTTTTTTGAATATTCTGTAACACTTTATTTGAAGGGGGGTGAATAAGACTGTCATAAACATGACATAACACCTGTCTTGAACATGAATAAGCCTTCATGAATATTTATGACTGTTGTCATAAACCGTCATTCAGTAAATTACGACACTTAATACAAAGTTGACATTATTCAAAATGTCTTTGTTATGACAGCTTGACATTAACCAGGAAACCATTACTGTTTAAACTTTACCTTTAATAACATAAAGTTACCTCATTTTTAAAGTGCAATCAGTAATTCTTTTATAACAAATTTATATCAGTAATGATTTATTTAGTTAATGTCAAGTTGTCATAACAAAGACATTTTGAATAATGTCAACTTTGTATTAAAAGTGTCATAATTTACCGAATGACGCTTTATGACAACAGTCAAATATTCATGAAGGCTCATTCATGTTCATGACAGGTGTTATGTCATGTTTATGACAGTGTCATGACAGTCTTATTCACCCCCCTTCAAATAAAGTGTTACCAAATACTCTATCATCTATGAATGCAATAACAGGAACTAAATTTCTACATAAACATGTATTTGTTTTCAATGTAAATTAGACAGTTATTCTGCACTGATTTCTAATATATTAGGATATTTTACTACTTTTAATGCTGGTTTTCGTGTCTCTTCTGTCACTCAGAGTGTCTTTGCTCTGGTCTGTACCAAGTGGATCTGTGGCAGAAAATGATATGTAAACATTAATCCTTTAACCACTTTAATATGAATACAATCCACAAATGTAGACATTATTATTTTTTATTTACAAACCTCACTCACCACTTAACATGTCGCCCCATCCTTCTGTAGCGTTTGTTGCCTCTGAATCATTCAAAGTCCCGTTGCCAACACCTTCATGAAACGGCTCTGGTCCTGAACAAAATTTCAATCAAAGAAGTTTAACACATTTCCTACAGAAAAACTCTGACTAAGATGAGGAAGAAAACATTTTGGGTTAACCAGGGTCACCTTGCGTACTCAGTTGGTTGTAAAATTCAGAAACATCATTAGCGTCTCTGGTGACATTAGCCGCTTCTCGCATTGGTGGATCTGTAAACAAAAACAATAAAAAAAAAACAGGGTCCAATTCAGAGAACAGTTATCTCAGGTGTGTTTCAGTAAATGAGCACATTAGAGAAAAGCTAGTATATTTATTAATTTATTTCAACTAACAAAGCCGAACTGGATTCATTACACACAGAGTGAGATATTTTAAGTTAATCTGATGATTCTGGATTACAGCTTATACAAACCCAAAACATTCCAAATGTAGATATATTATGCTATTAGCATGCTATGGCTAATAGGATCATATCCTGCAGAAGGTAGATAAAATACAAAAAGTAATGGCTAAAGAAGGCTATCCATAGAGCACACCATCTAACCATTTTCATGGAAAGTTGAGTGGAAGGAAAACGTGTGACTGAAAAGCATGCACAAGCAACGGTGGAGTCGCTCAATGGTCAGTCTTTTACATTTAGCTAACAGTTTCCGTTACCTAAATGTAACTTTTGGAAATTATGGTCTCAGACTTTAGGAAACAGTTTGACGTTTCTGTGTTTTTTTTAAGCTGCACACAATGACTCTTCATGAGTGTAACTTCTTAAAGGTGAGCTGATGTGAGCATGCAAAAGCAATTAAATTTTTTAAGATGAAAATTTTAAACACAGGAGTTACAGTGCACCAGTTAGAATTTGGTGTTTGCATCAAATTCAATTAAATTGAAAATATATGGCATTCTGTACATTGTATCAAATAAATGAAGACATTTTACCACTTTTAAATCTTGTTTCAGTGTTGACCTTGCTTTCGTTGAAAGCATCCCTGTTTAGGATTTTACCAAGTGCTCCTGTAGCAGAAAATGATCAATTAGATATTAAATTTAACACAAAAAGTTTAGTTTTGAAGGTTACTGGCCTCGTAATAATTTGATCCACCCATCTGTAATGTTTTTACCCTCTGTATCGTTGAGAGTCCTGGTGTGGTCTCCATCATCGAACAATTCTGGTTGTAGAGAAAAGTTTAATAAAAAGAAATGTAACATGGTTCCCCTCAACAGTTCAGTCAAACAGAGGGGAAAAAGTTGTTTCATTACCAGGATCTGTGCTTGTTTTATGTTGATTGTTATGTTCAGAAACATTAAATGTCTCTCTGGTGATGTTATCTGAGCGTAGTGTTGGTCGTTCTGTAAAAATAAATACAAGATTCACTTTAGAAAACACAAGTATGGTGGCATTGACACATTAAAGTCTGAAACTTATATAAACAGTCTGTCTGTGCAGTTTACACCATTTATAGTACATAATATTAACTTTATACATCAAATATTTCACAATTCTTTAATTGATTTTACTGATACTGTCTCCTATTTTCTCGTAGTTTAGGATCTTTGATAGGGCGTTAAAATACAAGCCTTATTATTTGAACCAAAACTTTAACAACAGAACAGAAAACAGGCATTTTTAATCACAGTGTCACGTCTGTACCGCTTTCAGAGCTCATTTGCACCCTGCTGGCGTTGAAGGTGTTCTTGTTTTGTTCTTCGCCAGCTTCATCTAGCGCAGAAATAAATGTTACACATTGTATTTCAGTTCCAGTAAATGACGTCAATGAAAATGTCAAACCTACCGCTAATGAATTTAACTCCCTCTGTAGCATTTCTAGAGTCCCAGTCATTTTTATAAATCAGCTCTGACTCTGTTGAAGAAAAGAAACATTTTCTGTTGGATTTTTTTGTCCTATGCTCTACCTTTAGTTAAATCTCAGTGGCGGTGTCTCACCAGGCTCACGTTTTGTGTCCAGATGTTCCTTAAACTCTGAGCCATTCAGGATATTTTCAGCTGGATGAGGTTTCGGTATTTCTATAAAGAGAAGTTAATGATTCGGTAACATTAAGATAAGAGAAGATAACATTCGGTGTTGGTGACACTATAAAAATACAGTATAGATTTAAATTGTTTGATTTATAGCTGGATTTATACCATATAATCTGAATGAAATGTGTTATAAATAAGTCCCAGAATTTACCTGTTGTCAAATGTTTTAACGTTTCTGTTCTGATTTCTGAGCTGGTGTTCATCCAGTGTGCAGGTGAATAGTCTGGACGAGGCGAAACTAACTCTGCAGAAAACACAACTGGAACGATTTAATGCAAAACAAACAGAGATGGCACAGCACACTCTCACTGTTGGCCTACATGATAAAGGTCCAGCCCATGTTAGATTTTCTGTTAGATGAAAATGGCTGTAATAAATCTTCCAAACATGAATGAATCAGACTTTGCAGGAAATAAAAGCAGACTTGTGTAACATCAGACCTCCTTACCATTTGCTGATGTGCCATCAGTGACATCTGAGCCACCAGCTGAAGGATCGGCGTTTCCACCGGAGTCAACAGAGAGAAGCACTAGGAGGCATTTCAATGCAACATTTTAAATAAAAATACACAGTTTGACAAAAACCAGAAATTTAACGGGTGTGTGTAGAGTTTGAGAGACACTGTATAAAAAGGCCAACGCTGGATTTGTTTGATTAAAAGTTCAAAACAACACATTTCTTACCTGGTGTAATTGGTATCTGTGTGACATTTTCAGTTCTGGTATTGTTCAGTGAAAAATTAACCTCTGGAGGAAAAGATACAGATTCTAGAGAAACAGAATATCAGGTTTTATTCTTAATGTCTCAAACTGCCTTTTTCCCCTTTGCCAGTTTCTACAAACCGTGGTTTGTGTCCTGAAGCTTCACAGGTCCAGTAACATTCAGAGCGTCTCTGGTTTCATTGCCTGAATGTGATGTAACTCGATCTGAGGGTAAAGAAATAAATTAAACATACAGTAGTTTGCATCTAAATCATCTTTATTACAGCTTTTTAGTCAAAACTGTCTCTGCAAGCGGCTAATGTTTAGTGCTGAAGGAATGTGTTGGTGGTGTGCAGGAAAGGAAATTTATGATTCATTTAAATGAACTAATTAGAAAAAATAGTTTACTATAAAATACATCTAAATTTAACTTGCAGAAAAAAATAGTCAAATATTGTATTTAGCTAAAATTTATAACAAAAAGATTTCAAATATTTAAATGATAACTAAAATGAGAATCATCTACAATTAGTTTGAACATTTTTAATATGTTTTTTTGGTAACACTTTATTTGAAGGGGTGTGAATAAGACTGACATAACACCGTCATAAACATAACGTCTGTCATGAACATAAAGAAGTCTTCATGAATGTTTATGACAGCTGTCATGAAGTGTCATTCGGTAAATAACGACACTTTTAATGCAAAGTTGTTCTAAAAGTTGCATTGAAAGTCCATTAAAATGGCAACTTTGCATTAAATTATCATAATTTACAAAATCATGCAAAGTTGGCACTTTTAATGGACTTTTAATGCAACTTTTAGAACAACTTTGCATTAAAAGTGTCATTATTTACCGAATGACACTTCATGACAACTGTCATAAACAGTCATAAAGACTTCTTTATGTTCATGACGGGTTTTATCTCATGTTTATGACAGTGTCATGTCAGTCTTATGCACACCCCTTCAAATAAAGTGATACTGTTATTTTTATATGTCAATTTGTTGTTAATTCTCTGCTTAGAACTTTAATTTTATTTTTGAATGTAGCCAGAAACCCAATTTCTTTCTCCAAGTTTAGTTTTATAGCCTGACAGGCTACAAAACATAAATTTGACTATCCTTATGAATTTAAATTAATCATTTCTGGTCTTCTCCAAGCAGGTGTCGCTTCATCAATTTTGAATCGTTTGTTGGTTTTGTTTCTTCTCTGTTTCTTTTCTCCTGTGGAGAAGAACCACCTTGTTTTCTTTAATCGCTGCTGCTCTTACCCTTTGATTTATTTCTGTGATTCTTCTTTGTTGCTTCAGTCGGACAACAAGCAGGACAGGGAGGACCAGGAGGACCTTCATCAAAACAAGTAGTCAGTATTAGGACACATAGGCTGCTTAGTAAATTAATGCATAAATCATTATCTTTTACTGCAGTTGCATAATCTCACTCTGAAATATTTGATACTGTTCTCCCTTTACCATTCTCCTCACTGTGAATGGCAGCAAGATTAACTCGTCCAAGACTTTTTGCTTTGACTAGGCATATTTGTTTCAGATAATTAAATCACAGTAAGAGTCATTGACCACGAACAAGGAACACATGGAGCAGAGGTGAATCATCGGCCAATCAAAATAACTTCAAGATCACATTTATGCCTCGGTAAAGGTCAGAGTTTATGAGTCAACAATAAGAAAAGAGCTCTGAGGCAAAATCCCTGCTCACCAAAGACAACACAAATGTCCATGTGAGACTTTCTGGAAATAAATAGATGAATTTCAAGATTTTTGGGAAAATATTGTATGGACATTATATGGACTCAACAGACAAAACTGTGACTTTTTCAAAAGAAGAGAATCCAGTCTGGAGTAAAAAGAACATCCTACTGACATCAAACATGGCGGTGCGATTGTCTGTAGTTGCTTTGCTGCTTGAACAAGCCCATCCATCCAGCTCAACATTTACACTCACATGTGAAAATGGCTGCAAACAGATACGCAATTATACAACCATAAACTTTGAAAAGCAGAGGTAGAGCCTCCTGCACAACCAACAAGAATGTGGCAAGTGGTTTCTGGATGGTAAGTCAACAACAAAACATTTGTCTTCTCCAGCAGTCATTGTACAGCGGATGCAGCGGTAAAACCAGCTGACCAAAGGTGCTGGAGCACCTTTTTGGGTTGCTAGGTGACGGCCTAGGCTTTAGCGAGGTTGCTAGGTAACAGGTAGTGCCAGCTGATTGGTGATGTAGCATGTTGGAGGTTTTTGAAACTGTTCATTTTCCAGATACCAAAAAGCATTAACTTGATGCCGAAACCTGGCTTGGTCTGTTTTTAGAAGCAGCAGGAACTGAAGTACAAAAACATGGAAAATGTAAATTTTGTACAATATGTTCCCTTCAAACACTTTTGGGTCAGGCACTAGATTACTAGCAAGTCCACATCTGAATGGTTAAAGTCCAGATTAAAAGCTTATTGATATGATGTTTTGTGACCTTTAACTGGCTGTTCATGTTCACATTTGGTCAAAATTCTCCTACAGAAATGCAGATGACTCATTGCCAGTTACTGCTAATGCTGGTTGTTGCTGCTAAAGATGGTGCAAACAGTTCTTTGGTTTAGGGAGCTAGTACACTGTAAAAATTTATAAATATGGGAAAAATTGTATTTATATGGTAAAAATTTTGCCTGTATTTTACTATAAATCACAGATGGGTTTTTTTTTAACAGTATACTTTTAAACACGGTCAGAAATGTTTCTTTTGTTGAATCAAGTTATATTTTATTGATTTTGAAACTGACTTGAAGATCTGAAACATCTAATAGTGACAAAAAAATAAAAAATGCACCCATGTTCTTTGAACCGTTGCTCACTTTTAGAGACTCATTTACATCTCATGGTACATGCCAACTGTTTAAAATACGTTGACACATTGTGATTATTTAAAACTGCTGAAACAAAAGTCTAAACCACAAAAACAGGATGAGCCTGAGTTAACTGCTACTCTTTCTGAATCTTGTAAGACATGACGGGACAAGACAAGTTCCTTTAGAAATTCAAATTAAAAGGGAGTTAACGCTGGATGTAGAAAATAAGTGGTTCACACGCTGCTTTTCTTGTTTACGTTGAATAAAAACGTTCCATAATTCGCATTATTTAGCTGCAACAAACAAACACCGCAGTGTAGTAAACATGCATGCAGCAGCTGCAGACAAAGTCTCCAGCAGACTGCGAGTGGGAAGCCCACATTATGCAACCGCAGCCGAACAATGACAGACTGTTTGAAACATGGAAACAACTTTGGTGTCTGGGTTTCTTCATCTGTTTGGGCTACTGTGAAACACAAGGGCTTTCTCTGGATGATCTGATTAGTGTCTGACCTGGCCGTCCTCGTCTGCCGTGTGGGCCCGGCGCACCCGTCGGTCCTGGTGGGCCAGGCACACCTGATACGCAGAAATACTTATTTCAGCAACAGCAACAAGTAGCGGAAGTTGTTACACAGAAAACTGAAGCGTGAGGTTGTTACCTGGGGGTCCAGGTGGACCTGGGAAAAAAAGGAGAAATAAAATTACAGTTGAGCTTTAAAAAAGTAACGGAACCACAAAGAAATGAGTGAAATATTCCCACCTATTAAACAAAATCCTCTTGAGCTGTTGCACAGATCTACGTAGGCTTTGATCTGAAAAAAAAAGAAAAAAAGCACCATAGCATCTACTGTGATTAATCTGCTATCCAGGTAATCAGAATCTTAACACTAAACATTTCCAAGCATAATGTTCCTAATACAACCTGGCCCACTTTACGTGTTCAATAAAAGCTGATGAAATGTAGCTTTTTATCTTTTCACTGCTTTTATATCTGCAAGCATTTTCCACTCAAGTAGATAAAATCAACTTCAGTAAAACAAGAACCGAACCATTGATCATGTCAAAGCAGCTTTAAAGTCGTATATTTTTTTCTTTGAGGAGGTGCCAGGTGTTTCAGGGTATGAGCTGAGAAAGCAGCAGCCATGCTCCGCCACTCCGTGTTTTATCCAGGGAAGCAGTAAAACACACACCCCTCCAAATCTCTGTAATGGACTCGTGCATTCTTTAAGCAACATTCTTTAAGCTGTCTTCTGCCAAATGGATAAATCAGATAATTTTTTCTTTTCTACTTAGAAATAACTGCTGAAGCTTCTGGAAAGCTGTCCCGTTCAGAATTGCAGAAACATTTTTTGATCACATTCCAGATGAGATTATGACAAATACTAGTTATAAAATGTTTGCACAAATGTCAGACATGGTTTTATGAACTGTTTGATTGATTTGCCTGGTTTTAGTGAGACATGACCAATAAATTACTGAACATGTATGTAATTAATGATTATACTACCTTCTTACCATTTAATCTGTAATAATCTGTTAAATCTTACTTAATTACCAACAACTTGTCCATAAAACATACAAACTGCCATTTGTAATGCACTTCTTTAGGACATCAGTAGTGATATTTATAACTAAACCACCTGCAATAACTGCAATTAATCTTTTTTTTCAAATTTCTGTATATTTTTTGATACTCTCATTGAGCAATCAGTGAATAAAAATAGCAAACGATAACAGTCTCAACAATATATCATTAAAAGGAATCTATTGTGAAAACAATAAATCAGAACTCTCATCCCTTAAGTGATAAACGATACGATAAATGCCCACATTAGAATTTTGTTTTATTACAACCTGTTCCACGCGTTTCTCCTTTTAAAATGTTAATAAAATGTCATCTGTGTGTAAAATAGATCAACATTAAGCAGTAAGTAAACAAGGCTCAATGTGCAAGCAGTGAGTTTATCTTACAGGAACCACAGAGTATGTGACCAGCATCATCTTGTCCTGCTCTCCCTGCTGGTTCCGTCTGCTGCGCCGGAGTTTCCTCAACTCTCCAGTCTCTCCGAGTTCATCTGGCAGCGGTCCTGCTTGCCGCCTGCAGCACCGTGCCAACTCCTGCATCTGGGACTCCAGCCTGACCAGCTCCTCTGCCAGCTCCTTGTGCTGAACCCACAGCAGAACCAAACCCGCGCAGCCCAGAAGCAGCAGCACGCACATCCCCACCAGCAACGTTTTCCACACGGGAAAACTTGCTCTCCCGTCTTTCATGTTTTCGGCGCGCCGTTCCCCGCTCCTCAGCTGCACGGATATCTGATCTCTGCACCTCACCAGCACACACAGCACATATCTGAGAGGCGGCCAACAGATGAGACGTCACACTCGAGCTACTGGAGAGAAATAAACATGTCAAAATGTGTCCGTGCGACTGCAGCGCGAGTACATTGCGCAACAAGCATCTGGGAAACATTGACTGATTTAGAAGCAGCTATAATGGGCATATTTCAAGAATGACATCCCACTGACAGGCCAGCACGGCTCATCATTCTAGTGCTTTTCCTTTCAATATTATCACCAGCTCAACCCACTGAAAATGCTTTAATAGTGGAATGAATAGGTTTGAAACAAGGGGAACACTGTTAGGGCTTTGTGAATGGCGGGCTGTTTGGAAGGACGTGTGGGTGTCAAAACATCCCTTTTCTTTCCCATATTTCCAAACGTTACAAAATGCGGGAAAAAGAAAAGATTTATTTTTACTTCAGGTTATCAAACAAATTTTTACATCAAAGAGACAAAGATATCTAGAGAAAATCCAAAATGAGAGCGTAGTTTTCAAAATATTTAACATACTAAGGAGAAAGTATCGACCCAAACAAAACTGGTACAGGATAAAATTAACTATGACGGATGAGAATTCACATTTCTTGGAGTTTAATTTCAGAGGTCAAATCCAGATTTGGTTAGTTGCTGAAAACCCTAAATGAAGCCCGTCTGATGACACAAAGTAGACTGAATGGTTTAAAAAGCAACACATTGTTCCCCGAGTTAAAGAAAAAAAGATTAGAATGGCATTTCTATAGCTGCAGGACTCCAAAAATGGAGAACACATTGAAATGCAACAAATCTTCCAGGAAGTTGTCAATTACACAAAACCTCACCAAGTAGGTTTAGGTTTAGTTTTTGGTGCAAATGTCTTAGCAAACTTGAAATAAAACAAGCTGAAAAGTAACTTGTCAGCAAGATTTAGCCGCTTGTTTGAAGTAAATAATTTCTTAATATTGATTAAGAAGTACTTGGCAGATAAATTAACCTATAACATAGGAAAAATGTCTTGTGAATGATAATCTGCCAATGGAACTAGTACTTCTTCATCAATCTTAAGGAATTATTTACTTGAAATAAGCCTCTATATCTTGGTGAAAAATTACTTTTAAGTTATTTTTGTCTTATTTCAAGTGTGCTAAGATATTTGCACAAGAAACTAGTTCAACAAACTGTGTTGTTGCAGTGTAATAAATTGCTCCATGAGAGCATCAGCAACTCATCCAGGAGGTGAAAAACTCAACGTGGAAAGCATCGAAAAACTTCATTGCCTCGGTTAAGGCCGGCGTTCCTAGTTAAGCAGTAACAAAAAGTATTTTTGGGAAAACATTGTATGAACTTTTTGAAAGGTGTGTCGTCTGGCTCCAAACCAACACAGCATTTCAGAAACAGAACATCATTATAGAAATGGTAGTGTGATACTCACAAAGTGATTTGCTGTTGCAGCATTTGGACGACTTGCTGCAAAATTATGGAACCATAAATACGTGCCTCTATAAATCTAGAAGGAGAAAGTTTGGCCGTCGGTTTATAACCTGAGACGGGTAGCAGGACTACGACCACACCAGCTCACCTCCAAATGGCTGAGATTAAAAAACAAAAAGGTTCTGGAGAGGCCTGCTCCAATGATTGGCTTTAGCCCAACTAAAATGCTGCTGCATTGCCTTAAACAGGCTGTTCATGCATGAATGTGGCTGAATTTAAACAATTGCCAGATGTTTCAAAGCCTTGATGAGAGTTGTTGCTGGGAATGCAATTACTTTTCCAAACAGGGTCAGGCTGATTTGGATGGTTTGTTTTCTTTAATGCATTTGAAAATGGCTATTTACTCTTTGTGTGGTAATAAAGTTTGATTAATGATCTGAAATGCTTAGGTGTGACAAAAAGAAAAAAGAAAAGTTTATGGGGGAAAACTTTTTCACAGCAGTACAGCTCTCGAATTCCAGATATTAAATAGTTTCAGCTGCAAAGAGTAAACCAGGTTTATTAGGGAACTGCAGAGCTGAACAGCAAGAGACAAATTAGGAGCATTTGTGATGTAGAAAAGCCGAAGGACAACCTTTTCTGAACTCAAGCTTTTTATAAATTCTCTATTCCTTTTAAAGTTTGCTGCAGAAAATAAAGTTCAAAGTGAAGCTCAATAAAGATGAGTCGATATACTTTCTAAGCGTACATATATTTTCATTTGTCTACTTCCCTCCTTGAATTTCTGAGCAAGTCCCAGCTTCCTTTGACACGGGTCAGCCTGACCCAGCTAATTCATTTCCCCTTGAAAAGCCTCCTCGGTTAATGAATTGGACTCTGTGGGTTTTTCTGCACAAAAAGCGGGAGGTAAAAACACCACACACATCACACAATGCTCCACAAAAAAAAAAAAATAAAAGAGTCGATCCTTTTGTATTCACCTCAACAATAATGAAAAAACTGCTCTCTGTTCTTTTACTAGCTAATTGATGCTTTAGACATACATGCACTGTCTGACCCAGCTGGCAGTTCACTGCCATGTAACAGTCCTTGTAACCCAAAAGTGGTAAAGTTTCCAAGCAACCAGTGGAGTGAAGGCTCTACCAAGGATTTATAAACACTCGATTCACTGTGATTTATTTGGTGGAGGAATGTAGACCACCTTTAAAACCAGCGGTGGGGGTTCTGCAGCTCCTCAAATTCCACTTCCACTTCTCAGGAGAGGAGGTTAGTAGCATTTCTTAATTTAACGCACTTTACCGTGTTCTGTTCTATTGTTGCTTGTTTTATTTCACCATTTTCTAATTTGTTTGATTGGAAACTAGTTTTAGAAACTGTTTTACACAAAGCAATTTATTCAGATAATCAAATAATGGCATTATCTGGGTATCTGCAAATATGTTATTGTGTGTGTAACATGACAATTAGAAAATCCTTGCAAAAACAAACTTTTTTTAAGTTTTGTTAAACTTTTTGATGCTTTCAAAGAGCATGAAAAACTTAATGCTTTTTGAAAATTTTCTTTTTCAAAATCTTTGCATGATCAAGTAGTTTCCTCTCAGATGCAATTAGACATAATATCTGCATCTCAACTTTCATACCACAAGAAAGTGCTTACAACATTTTTTTTAGCAAATTAATGCCTTAACATTTTACAAAATAAAATTTGTTGAATTGTGTATGTGAACTGACCAACACTACTCAATTTATGTAAAAAAAAAAAAAAAGATTCATTATTAATTATCTGTGTCACTGTGTAAATTAAACAGCATAGACTATCTAATAATTGGTTGAAAAAAGCAGAATGATATGTAAAGGTTGGGTTTAATGGAGAACACTAAACATAAAACAAATGCAAACAAAGACGTAAGATATGAAATCTGCCATCCACACCTGTGATGGGTCTACTTTGGTTGGATAAATATAAAGTTTTTAAACATTAGCTCCAGACCTGGTGAAAAATCTAATAAAACTCTGAGTGTGTAAATTATATTATGGTCTGATAGAACCGAAACTCAACTTTTACAGCAACAAGTTTCACATCACCAAAACAAACCCAAAGCCTGAAACATGGTGGTGGCAGCATTGTGCTCTGGGTTTACCTCTTCTTAGAACTGGGGTTTTTGTCAAGCTGCATGCAGGTGGATGAACCTTTGAATGCGACTCAGTTCTGCTTCAAAATCTGGTGTTTAGCACACCGACTTATGTTTTCAGCGTCTCAGTGAATCTAAGTTTACATTAAAAACAGGAAAAGAGTGACTTCCTGAGTGAAAACTTAGTCCCACCCAGGATTTTCTAAACCTGAGATGAAAAATAAATCTGTGGGGTCACCTGGAAATGGCTGTGGACAAGAAGTTTGTTCCAAATCCGGTAGTTTTGAGCAACATCTGCATGGCAAAGTGAGAAAATCCTTACAAACCCTCGACACTGAACGCTTATGCAACCAGGTTGCTGCACTGGTTTTGTTCATTCAAACAAATTTATCTTCCCATTGAATTGCACAGAATGCATGCCACATTTTATATGGAAGCAGTTTTACATGATTTATTGATCTTACTTACTACGCCACAAAAAAAGGAGGCAATTTGCCAGGGGTGTGTACACCTCCGAGATCTACTGTATGAAGTTCAGTGTCAGTGTGTTTTGTTACCTCCCAACACTGAAGGACAGAAGGATTAAAAGAGAGGAAGAGGAGGGCTGGTTTATATGCTGGTTTAAGGAGGCTTAAACTCTTTCTAACCATCAGACGACAGCGAACCTTCTTCACTTTACACAACCGCTTTGGACGAATAGAGGAGACAATGTTGCCAGAGATCCTCACTACGATGGACGTTCACAGTCTGTGTGGAGTAACCCCCGTTGTTGTTCTTCTTCTGCTGCTGCTGCTGCTGCTGGTTCTGCTCATCACCACCTGGAGCCAAACACAGAGTTCACACATACAAGGTACAGTCTGAGTAATTCAGAAAAAGAATGGTCTCATTCTGCAAAACTAGTGTTATAAATTGATGAATAAATCATCATAAGAATAATTGTGACCACAAATAAATCTCAAAATTAGAAAGGGAAAACTGCATTTGTTTTTCTTTGCAAGAAAATAACATTTGTAAATTTGTTTAAAAAATTAGGAAGAGAAAGTGATTTCTGAAAACCAGCCACAGTAGAGAAACGTGAACTAAGATCTGCTGCAGACTGACTTGCAGCTTCTCTCTGCTTTAGGTCCCCGTTTCTGTGCAGGACTTGGTCCGATCCTGTCCTACGGCAGATTCATTTGGACCGGGATTGGAACAGCCTGCAACTACTACAACAACAAATACGGCAGCGCCGTCCGGGTCTGGATCAATGGGGAGGAAACCATCATTTTCAGCAGGTAAGCATGAAAAACAAGAGATATTCACACAGCAGATGAAGATAAGTTCAAATTTATTCATATTTTTTTCATGCAGCAGCATGATTTTGTACTGAAGAAAAATTATTCGGGTGAATATTAATTGGAAAAAAAAAACCTTTCCACATCAACGAATATATTTTTACCAATAAGTAGCACCACAGTCATTTAACTTAACACAGTGAGGAAGATCACAATGTGAGGGAAAAAAAAGTCCTGCTGTCAGTGAATTGCACAAAGTTTTTGCAATAAATTACAAACTATAGCCAGCTAATTTGATCACAAAACATCAAACTATCTGAATTTTGATTAAATTTAAGTCTAAGGTTCAAAAATCTGTGTAATTTGCTAGCTAATTTACTTCTCTGTATTTTGTGCATTTAAACATTGCACCAACCTATGCAAAGTTTCAAGTTTTAAAAAGACAACGCATGTAAAAAAAACAAAACTTATAAGAACAAATGATCAGAAGTTTAATTAAATTATTTTACCTCACTGTTATTAGCATTTATATGCTAGGCAGCCATATTGGATTTTGAGGCTGAGGTTCTGAGCACCTTTCTGTTATTCTTTTCCAAATGTGGATTGACTTTGGAGTAAATTGTCACATATCAAGTAGCAACAATGTGTCGCAAATGTGGAGATACATTAAAAAAAAAAAAAAGCTTTAAAAACAAATTAAATAATAACATATGCTGGTTTCTGCTGCAGGTCCTCTGCAGTGTACCATGTTTTGAGGAGCCCTCTCTACACATCCAGATTTGGGAGCAAAAGAGGCCTTGAGTGCATTGGGATGGAGGGGAGGGGTATCATTTTCAACAGCAATACCCTACTCTGGAAACAAGCTAGGACATACTTCTCTAAAGGTAACAACCTCAGGATATTAAGCACATTTCAGAGTTTGGCGGTAAAATGTTTTACGACTAAACCGCTGTTTCACTGAGTTACTGCATATTTTTGTGTTGATGTCGCAGCTCTGTCAGGCCCCAGCCTTCAGCGGACCGTGGGAATCTGTGTGAGCTCCACAGCCAAACACCTGGACCACCTCCAGGACATGACCGACCCCTCTGGACATGTGGACGCCCTCAATCTCCTGAGAGCCATCGTAGTGGACATCTCCAATAAATTGTTCCTCAGGGTTCCTCTCAATGGTCAGTTGCTGTATCCAAACTTTGCATCTTCCAAACGTCTTGGCTGAAAACGTGCAATTCTTTTTTTTTTTTTTTCTTAGAGAAGGAGCTGCTTATGAAAATCCATAACTACTTTGAAACCTGGCAAACGGTTCTAATCCAGCCTGACATCTTTTTCAAGATCGGATGGCTTTACGACAAGCATAAAAAAGCAGCGTAAGAGCCTTAAATCATGACTCTAATGTCGCATTTCATTTGAGATTTCATCAACTTTCCATTTTGCACCACTAACAGCCAAGAGTTGCAGGATGCGATGGAGAGTCTGCTCGAAATCAAAAGACAAATCATTCATGAAACGGAGAAGCTGGATGACGACCTTGACTTTGCTACACAGCTCATCTTTGCACAGGTCGGTTTCTCCTGCTGTCCACATGATGGAGGTAACTCTGAACTGTAGTTAGATTACTGTCTGTCACAGCAGAACCACGGGGAGCTCTCTGCTGAAAACGTCAGGCAGTGTGTGTTGGAGATGGTGATCGCAGCTCCTGACACACTCTCCATCAGCCTCTTCTTCATGCTGATGCTGCTGAAACAAAACCCGACGGTGGAGCTGCAGCTTGTGGAGGAGATGAGCACCGTTTTGGGTGAGAGAAAATCCTCTCTGGGTCACACTTAATGCAATGCTAACTGCTACACAAGCAGTTAGCATTGTCGCATTACAACAAACCTCAGTGTTTCACTGAGTTTTAGGCACAAAATAGTCCATAACTGCAAAATGAGAAATAAAAGTCAGCTTTAAATCTGTATGTATGCTTTGTTTAATATTTATTATACAAGTTACCTGGGAAGTGGGAATTCGGAGCACAGTTTCACGTCAGACCCGAGGTAATGGCGCAGTCGGAATTTCAAAATGGCGACGCCCATAAATGTCGTTTGCATTAGCTCTTATAAACATAATTTTAAGCTTTACTTTCCATAAGCAAACACTACTTGTAATTTTTTTAGTTTACAGTAGGAGGCGTTACATTGATTTTAGACGCACTTTCACATGTGTATCATCCTGTAAAATAAACATGTTTCCATCATATCTTAGTTAATGCGAGGGGCGGCCATATTGAAACGCAAAGTCCGCCTTAATAACAGTAGTAAATAGGGGTAGTCGGTGTTGCTCCCAGTTTCCCAGTGGGAAATCCGTCTTCGGGGGTTTTTCCAGTTGATTTTTCTGACTATGAAGTTGGAATTTCCCATAACTGAGTACAACTGGAACGCAGCATTATTCCTCCAGTACTACCGTGTGCCCTCACAGGTCGCCTGATTAAAAATAGTGACGCCTCTATCTGAGTAAATTTGATTTAATCCGGCTGTTCAGAGAAGGCCTTTAAGATTTGTTAGAGACTATCTGTGAACAAACAACCTCACGAAGAACAATGAATAAAACTGGCATGTCAATAATAAATATTTAGAGGAGTATAAAGTAGAGTTGGGATATAGTAAGACTATAACTGTAAACATGCAACCAGAACTGCAATGAAATGTTGATGAAGAAATATAAAAGGTCTGTTTCATGCAAATATACACTACAGTTTAAAAAATAAATCTAGAAATTAATAAATAAATAAAACCATGCACATATCCAGTCCTTAATTATGCATTGCTTTATGTTGGTCTGTCACATCAAGTCCCAGCATTGAAATGTATAGCTTTGGAAATGTGAAAAGGTGGTCTTTCATTTACAGATGAAACGGCTACGGAAAACGTCGATTATGAAAGACTGAAAGTGATGGAGAAGTTTATTAATGAATCCATGAGGTTTCACCCTGTGGTCGACTTTACTATGCGGAAAGCTCTGGAGGACGATGACATCGAAGGTACCAAGATCAGGAAAGGAACCAACATTATCCTGAACATCGGACTCATGCACAAGACTGAGTTCTTCCCCAAACCCAGAGAGTTCAGCCTGACCAACTTTGACAACCCGGTGAGTGTAAACCATATGTGACTGCAGAGTGAAACAAACACCAGTTGATCCTTTACTTCCTCCGCCTGGCAGGTGCCCAGCCGCTTCTTCCAGCCCTTTGGCTGCGGGCCTCGCTCCTGCGTCGGCAAACACATCGCCATGGTGATGATGAAGGCCATCTTGGTCACCCTCCTCTCCCGTTACACAGTGTGTCCACGCAAAGGCTGCACTGTGAGCAGCATCAGGCAGACCAACAACCTGTCACAGCAGCCTGTGGAGGACGAGCACAGTCTGAGCATGCGCTTCATCCCCCGCAGTCAGAACCAAAGCACCACCAGCTCTGAATAATGAGGAGGTTCTCCCCTTTCAGATAACAATACACGACTAATGTATTAGTGCAACAAGTTCAAAGAAGGTAGAAGATACATTTACCCCCTTACAGATGTCTTCTCTTGTTGCCTTTTGTCATATCATCCAACTAACAAAAGGTATTATCAAACAAAGACAACCTGAGTAAATCCAAAAGCAATTTTTAATACTGATTTTATGAAGAGACCCACTTGTGAAAAAGTAATATCCACCAAGTAATATCCAAGTTTAGATAAAACCAGAAAAGAATCGCGAGTCCAAGTGGACAAGTTTCATTGCAGAACTTTTATCTGAGCCAAGTTAAGACTTTTTTTTTTTTTTTTTTAGCAATAACAGGATGTTGAAGGTTAAAAAGAATGACTAGTCCACTCAACAAACTTTCAAAAATCTGCTTGTCCAATTAAGAGGTATGAATGCGGTATGCAAGAGCTTCAGTTCACAAACTGATGACTGGATATTCTCCGTATGATTTTGCTTAGTAGGTATTAGAAATCATGGTTCAGCAAGTCGTAAAGGTTTTTTCCCCACCATGTTTCAGAAAGTTCTCAACCTGAAAAGCAACGTTTCATTAGATGTAAATTTATGTTTTATGTTGTGATGTACTTTTATCTTTAGTTAACTTGGAGGTTAATAATAAATAGTGTGTTTTAAATCATGATTTTAAGGTGAATTTGGATGAGCCTCATCCAAATTTGTTAAGTTTAGTACTAACTTCACTAACTTCACTCCTGTGAGTTAGTACTAACTCACATTAAAAAATATTTTAAACTTTCAGAAAAGGGGATAAAAATGTGAAATCAGAGGATTTTTAGTTACACTTAGCTTTTGAAAAATGGTTTTCAAAAGTTTTGCAAATAAAAATATGACTTAACCAGAAAATGCAGGTTAAATTACAGCTCTAGATCATTTTTGCAGCTTCACACAGCTAGAGACTGGAGTTGTTGCTTTATGTTTTCCTCTCAAAACTTCAAAATAATTAAAAACTATTTTTTGACCCCACACTGCAATGTGTTGCTCTGTCCCATATACAGTGTTAATAAATGACAGAATTTGTGCTTGTAAAAGTTAAACTATCAATCGTTTTGGAAAGCATTGCATGAGAAACCATTTGTATTTACTTTGCATATAGTGTCCCTTAAATAAAACCAACAAAATCCAACCTGTTTACAAGTGTTGCATTTATTCATGTAGTCCCAGAATGTAGTGACAGGCACTCTGAGGAACGAGGACTCTTCTCTGTACCACAGGCACAAATTAAACATGCCATCTTGGCATTTGAACATAAGGCGTAAGGTTGTGGATGTACAAACATTGTCCAAACCTTTTAAATCAGCATAAGACATGAAAAATAGATCAAACTCCACCAGCAAACCCTCACAGAGCGGTCCAACAGCACAGAGCTCCTGTGAAGTTAGTATCAAGCAAACAAATCAAATAAATATGTTTTTAATACTGAAAATATAGTAGTGAAAGACTTAAGTTAACAGAAGTCAATGAGTGCATAGATGATAATCTTACATGGAAGGCAATGATAATTTTATAGAGAGAAATGTGACATGGGAGTGAGAGCTCTGCTGTTTTCCAAAAGAAATGACTGACACTAATGTAAACTTTAACTTAGATAAATAAAACCCTGGTTTTCACTTTGATCAATCTCAGATTGACTTGATGAGAAAATAACTTTATTTTCATGACGAGAGTTTAAAATTTGTTTTTAGACATAATAATTTCAAAAATCCCTTTAGATTTCTGCTTTCCTGGGTTATTTTTTTCCCTTTTACATAATCCTGAAAAACGTAATGCTAGGGTTGCAGCATATGCGAATGCTCTAATGATATAGATTTAGAAGACAAAACTGGAGCAGTTATGGGTCAAACATTAATGAAGTCTCACAAAATTAGCAAATAAGCTGAAATGAAGCTCTAAGCACTCCAACTTATGTGCATTATAATGTGAGTTTCTTCAAAAATCTTCATGCTTCTCTGTAGTTTATCTAAAAAATAAACTACACTTATTGCTCAGCCTTTATGGAGATTTTTACTGTCAGGACTATTTTAGACACGAAAATGAAGCTAATTTTAAAAGCTTGGGTTTTCTTTTTCTTTTTTTTTGCTTATTACTAATACATTTAGTTAATAGTTTTGCAGATTTACTGAAACAGTTATCACAATACTACAATAGTTTTATGACAATAGTGTCATTTAAAACACCCTGAGGCCCTGAGCTTATTACCTGCCATGACTTCCCATAATTTTAAATCACTTGTGAACAAATTAAAATAAAACAGCAACGGTCAGTAAATACATGAAATCAAAGCAGCAGCTGGTGCCGGAGTGTCCTGCAGATCTGTGGATCTCCTTGTTCAGTGCTTGGGGGTTCTGAGTGGTTCCGGTGCTGCCAGCCGAGGCCCTCAGAGCTCCTGCAGAGCTCTCTGACAGCAGTAGAGGAGGCAGTCCGGCAGGTCGGGGACTGGAGAGCGCAGCCACACCGCCAGCATGCCTGCATGCATGCGACAGTGCATGAGACACGGCTGATCCTGCTGCAGGCAGCAAGCCACGATCGCTTCCACGCCTGAGGGAGCAAACAGAAAAGTCGCTCATCAGGTGCCAGTAAAAACTCTGAGTAAAGCATTTGCTTCATTCTGTGTGATATATGCTAGCAATTATTTTCATCAAAGCATATTTTACACTGTTCAGTTGTTTAAATGACTGACACTTGTAAAAGCAAGCAGTTTGTCTGCTAGAAAAGGAACAATAATGAGGTTAAACATCTGAAGCAAACACGTTAATTACTTTCATGCATAGTGGTGACTGCAGTCGGCAGCTGCCTAAAAGCCTTTTTCTTGTGATTTTTGTGGATTTTTATGCTATAAATCCTCATAGACCACTAAAGTCGACATCATACAATACACTGCCAACTACTGGTCATCCACTGCAAGTGCAAGAAGATTTTCGTTAAATCCAATATGGCAGTCGGACGAAAAAGCAACTCGGGTAAAAAAAAAAAAAAAAAGAAAATATTCTGACATCAAGTAACCCCTAAAGACTAATCCTACTGATGTATTTTC
>NW_015112870.1:47813-61205 GCF_001443285.1 Poecilia latipinna | reverse complement strand
AAAAAAAAAAAAAAAAAAGAAAATATTCTGACATCAAGTAACCCCTAAAGACTAATCCTACTGATGTATTTTCCAAATAACAACTTTGTATTTGGAGAAAATTACAGCTACATTTTTTACCCTCACTTTTTCTTTATGCCTTAAGAAAATCAAAAACACTTTGGGAAAAAATTATAAAGGATCATAATTCATGCATGAAAGGGTTAATTACTTAAGAGTCAAAAATAGCAAAATTTACCAAATATTTTACAGAATCAGACATAATCTGATCACAGCGAACCTGAAAAAAATACCTAGCAATCATAAATATATTATTATGATATAAAATGTGTTAAAAATATGATATTTATAAAATAAGATGTTTCCAAATAGAAAACTTACATAATTTACATAGACTTTTTTAATGCATTTAAAGGCACTCTAAATCAGTTATTTCTTTCTAAATGCATTGACCGAAGCAATTTGTATTATTTTTACTTTTATGGATGCATTTGCGCTTTATGATTATTCTCTATTATCCATATTAATCGGATTTTAATATCTGTAAGTTTTATGATTTGTAATTGTTTCTTGAAAAGAAGATTTTTAATATTAATGAAATATACCTGGTTAAATAAAGACAAAAAAATAAATAAAGACAAAAAACAATCTTTTTAAAATACTCTCCCTACTGCAGCCTGGAAATAGCTTTTAAATGAACATGTTTTGCTTAAACAAGTGAAAGAAGCTGCTCATTACTTGTGTGGGATGCCTTTTTTCTGAGCTTACCAATAATTTCCACCACATGAAGCTGAAGTTTCCTCTTCAGTACATCCAGAGTGGCGGCGAGGGGATCCCGGCCGTCGTGGATCAGCGTCAGGTTCTGCTTGGTGTCATGAGAGAAGGCCAGCCACATGGCTCCGTACTCCTCTGTGGAAAGCCTCAACGCTCTGCAGGAAACAATCAACTCATTTTAAGGCTGCAGCTAACAATTGTTCAAGTCATTGATTACTCAATTGATTGTTCAGATTAAAAATAAATAAATAAATTGGCACACTCTGCAGATTTTTCTGTTTTAAGTTTACTTTATACCATATTAGTAATTAGGGATGAACTAATACAAAAATTTGGCCTGATATCGATATCTGATATTAATATTGCAGTTATGGCTGACAGCCAATAATATTGGCTGTCAGCTGTCACTACATTTTTGACAGCTTTGGAAAAGACCCAACCAGAAACAGATAAAAAATAAATGTCAGCTCAGTTTTATTCAATGGACCGATACCGACATGTTAAAAAAAATACCGGCCGATTCCAATGTTGTCGCCAACATAACAGGCATCTCTATTAGAAATACATCAAAAATGCAAACAGATAATTCAGTTCATTTTTTAAATAATAAGAAAAATTATTTAACTAAAATTCAATGACATGTAATTCTTTTAGCGAAGGATGCATCTTCAGCTAAAAATATAGCTTTACCATCAACATGTGAAAAGCTGTTGACTATTTGCATTAACCAATTAATAACTGGATAGCAAAAGGTTCTTAGAAAGACATCTTTATTTACAAAATTTGAACCAGTTAAAGCTAAAACTGTCACTAGATGAGTTCTGGATAGAACATGTTTACTGAGAAAATATATTTTTTTAAATATTAATTTTAAAAACACTTACTACCGTCAGAGCAGTAATTGAGACAATTAAGTTTTGGTTTAATTGCTGCTCTGACTGTGCTGCTCTTTCAGCAAATGGAGGTTTTTGAATCTGTATACTCCAGTTAATGATCAATCGATTACCAAATTATTTGACGATTATTTCAATAATCGATTCGTCATGATTAATCAGATTAATCGTTTCAGCCCTGATTAATTCAAACACCCTCCTGAGGGATGCAAGAAAATCCCAAAACTATCTCACCTGACGAAGGTTGCTAGAGGAAGTCTGCAGGAGAACTGTGTCGTCAGGGGCAACCCAGCAGGCGGTTGCCATGACACTGTCGCAGACAGATCAAAGTGGACAGAGGGTCTCTTTACAGTTAGGAAATACTGACAAACTGCTACACTGTGGCTTTTTAACTCCTCTGATGGACAGTCAGACACACAGGATACCTTCAAAACAAGAATGTGAGATTATATTTTAAAAAGATGCAGAGAAAGAAGATATTTTAAGGTTTTCTGTTGCATGACGCACCTCTAGTTCCTCAGAGTCGACCTGAAGTCGTATCTGGTGAAGGAAAGAGTCTGAGCAGTTGGAAATAAAGACAACAAGAACGACGGAGTCTTCTTTCTGGACGTGGCAGGCGGAGACATCCAGGTTTTGTTTGGAGAACAGAAGAGTGACTTTAGAGTGAGAAAGAGCAGAAAGCTCAGCTGGAAGATGTGAGGCGAGACTCGGGTCTTTGGATCCGTCTGGGTCGTCGTGCGGAGAAGCTTCAGCTGTCACACGTTCATCTCTGACGGGAGGAGTTTCGATTTCCTTCACGTCTGCGTCGGCCGGCTCTTCTTCTGCATCACAGGAGCCGTTCGGAGCAACGAGGCCGGCTGTCTGTTCAGGCGGCGAGACGTCCAGGTCTAGTGAGTCCAGCAGACTTTTATACAGCAAGTTATCAGAACCGTCAGAGGGCGAGACAAGCGGGTCGGTTATTTGCTCAGCACTCCCTGAAGCTTTGGTTTTTCTTCTGAAACGCTGGGATGTTGGGTCAGACTTTCCCATCTGGTGGAGAAACAACAAATAATTTCCATCACACATTGTATTAATGCACTATATTAGGGCTGCATGCAGCGATTATTTTATGGAACTGAATAATATATAGATTATTCTGATGATTAATTGATTAATCTGATTTAAAAAATTGGCACATTCTGCAGATATTTTATTTAACCACTTAAACTTTTTTATGCAACATTAGAATATATTTGAGCCTTTTCTGCTCAATTTAACATTAATACAATGTGCAGCTAATTTGTTTTTGTTCTTTTTTATTAACCGATTAATAATTAGATAGCAAAAGTTGCTTAATAAGAGGTTGTTTTTTTTTCTTACCAAATTTGAACCGGGTGAAGTTAAATCTAAGCCACTTAATTTACAGACAAAGTGTTTTTATTATCTTGAAATATATATTTTTGTATAATTTTGACTTAATGACTGCTCTGAATATATTCTTCTTTCAGCAAAATGACCTTTTTTGAGTCTGTACACTCCTCTTAGCGATTAAGCAATAACTAAATTAGTTGGCAATTCCTTTAATGACCGATTAGTCATGATTAATTGGTCTAATCCTATTAGTCGTTTCAGTCATATTAGTGTTGATTTATACTTTATAAAAGAAAACCTCAATAAATTTGACCAAAGAAAGCAACACGTTTTATTGCAGGTTTTGAAACTCTGAGCATGAGGCAACCATCAAACGAATAAACACAAAGAAAGCTGTCCTGTCTTCTGAATCTATTTACATATATGTGTGTGTGTGTGTGTGTGTGTGTGTGTGTGTGTGTGTGTGTGTGTGTGTGTGTGTGTGTCTGTGTGTATCAGCTCACCAGACACACGGTGCTCTGGGAGGCCAGACCGACAAACAGCGAGGACGCCAGCTGCTGCTTTTCCTGGTCACACTCAGGACTTGGTGTCGGATTCGGTGTTTGACTGTTTAAGGCGTTGTTGTCGCCCAGTTGGTCGGCGGACCGGACCGCGCTGGCGGCCTCGATCCGAGGAGCTTCTTCTGTCTGCTCTTTCTGAGCCAGATAGCCGTCTCTCCCCCACAGCCTCTTGACGCCATCCAACTTCAAAGCCGTAGAGCTGAAACAACAAATCAGACTCAGGATTCAAACTACCGAGAGATAAAACACTTAATGTATTTTTTGGACTACAAGCTGCTACTTTTTTTCCTACACTTTGACCCATGTGGATTGTAGTCAGGCGCGGCTTCTCTGTGGATTTTTCTTCAACCACCAGGGGGCTCTTTAGCAGGAAGTGAATCGTTGGAAGTCAAAATTGGAAATCAAAGAAGAAAATGCCAATTTTCATTGAGAACAAGCACATGCTAGCAGCAGGCACGATGGAGAAATTTCTTCAAACTCATATGATGCAGCTTCTAAGGTGAGGGCTGACGATCTGCAGTACAGGAGGGAAATAGAGCTGCTGCACATAAACTCGGTGTGAACGAAACCATGGTTCAGCTTTGGAGACAGAGGGCTGCATCCTAATAAATCCAGCACATTTATTAGGACACTGCCCTCTGCTGGGTCCTCATGGAAAACCGAGAGCGGCGGAGATACCAGCGGCTTATAGCCGGTACGGCTTATTTATGTAAGTTTCCAGTTTTGTTTTTTTTTTCTTTTTAATTTGTAGCTGCGGCTTAGAGTAAGGTGTGCTCTACAGTCCGGAAAATACGGTAATTCTGCCTGTGGCTGCGTGTCTGAGTACCTGCCCTTGTGTGAGAAATCAGTGCTGTCCCCAGAGAGGCCAGAGCTGATGGACAACAGGGTGGGAGACTGTCTGTCGGTGATGCTGCATGAGGATATGCTGATTGGCAGCGACAGGCCGTAGGGCTCCAGGTTCAGCGCTGAGACAAAGAGCAGCATCAGGACAAGCCCAAACAAAGCAGTGGAAACTCTGCCAAACCATTTGCATGAGTTTCACCTTTTGAGCGAGACAGTTCTTCCTGCCTTTGATGAGGAGGCTTGTAAGGAGCCGCGCCTGCAGCCAACGCCTCCGACACAAATCCGTCCAGAAATGAAAGCGAGGAATCCACCTGGAAAACAGGAAAACAGCGCAATTAAAGCTGCAAACAAGCCCATTGAAAATAACAAAAAAAAAAACTGGGTAGCTGCCAATGTCATGCCTGAAATTATGGCTTCATTTTACCTGATAGAGATGCGTAAAACTCTTAAAAAAATCTTCATAAAAGTAACAGTTAAACCTTGAATTACTTAGACCCCCGGCATTTCCACTGTTATTGCACATCTGTTTTTCTGCACTGAAAAAAAACACAAAATCTAACCAAGTATGCTTGTCTAGTTTCTTGTACAAATACTTCAGTACACTTGAACTAAGACAAGACTAATTTACAAGTAGCTTTTCAGGAATAAGTAGGACATTGTTTTAAGTAAATAATTCCTTAATATTGATGAAAAAGTACCAGTGCAATTGGTAAATTATTTAAGACATTTTTCTAGTGTTGTAAGTGAAATAATCTGCCAGTGAAACTAGAACTTTTTTATCGATATTAAGAAATTACTGACTTAAAACAATCTCTTATATCTAGAAAAAATTTACTAGATTTTGAGTTATTTTAGTAAATAGTCCGTCTTTTTCAATGTTCAATGCACATTATGTACACTTTTTGAAAAGTTGCACATCCCTTGGATTGCAATTAGAGTATTTTTATTTCTAATAACTGTACAGTATTTCCTATTTTGTTAGTTTTCTACAGTATATTATTGTCACTATTACTACTATTATTGTTGTAATTATTGTGATCCTTTATACTTGATGGTGCTGTTAAATTTCCCATTTGCGAGACAATAAAAACATCTTCTATCCTGTTCTATTCAGATTCATATTTCACATTTTAGCATTTACATATTTGTTTATATAAGCAAATAAGGTTTAAAACAACAAGATGACCTGATTCCAAATTTAAAACATTATTTATATTATGTTGCTGATGAAAAAAAAAAAAAAACTGCATTAACATTCCAGTACAGTCCTGCTGTAAACCTCAACTTTCTCACTTCTCTAGACTGTAGACGTGCTGCAACAGCTGCTCAGATCATTGCTGACAGCACTTCTTGTTGGTTTGGTAACTATTCTTAATACTGTAATAAACTCTGTACCATGGAGGACATGTACATGCAGGTCAACAAACCCTAAGCCTGTCAAAAAGCATGAGGCCTTAAATCAGCATTTATTCTCCTTTTTTTCTATGCTTGCTTCTTGAAAATAAAGAGTTAATGATGTTTAAGACATAACTCGACTGATCTGCTGCCATGTTTGTGTATTACCTCCACAGGCTCCATGCTGGCACTTCGTGGCAACACCTTGGCTTGCAGTTCAGAGTCTTGGCTGAGGATCTGCAGCTCCTGAGCTCTTTGTCTCAGCATAGTGTCCAGGGAGCTGCTGTAGGTTTCCGAGACATCGTGAACCAACGCCAGAGCTGCTCCGCCGGGGCAGAGCTTGGTCATGGCCATAAGGACCCAGCACTTTGTTTCACTGCTGCTGCTCTTCATGTCCAACAGTTTGGCCAGCAGCCTCACAACGACGCCTGGTTCAAGATCCTCCCTCAAGTGAGAGTATTCGCCGAGGACCTAAACACAGCAACGACAAAAAAAAAAAAAAAAACCTGTAGGAGAGGAGCCAGGGTTCCTGCATGTTTTTAATGTCAACATTTTCAATTTTGACACTTTTCTAGACTTCTTAGACCTGTATCTCACTTTACAATGTTGACTAATGTTTCATTTATAATGTTTCAAGAGCAACTCTAAACAGGAGGGTTTTTAGTCCAGATTTAAAGGAACTCTACCATTTTAAACAATCCAAACTAATTGAAAAACCTGCTCACCTTCTCACCTGTGGTGGCGCTGCACCACCAACCCTTCAAGGAAACGACACAAAAAGCGCAGAAGACATCAGCGCAATGTCCTTCTTCACAAAATATTAACAAAAATGGAGTAGAGTCAGATTTTAGCGGTTGTAGGATTTCTCTTACCTTTTTGGTAAAAGACCAGGTTAATTTACTTCGCTATGGTTCACTTCCTACTTTTCAAGCAGTTTCCACATCTGCATTCGAACCGAATGAGATTTCACTTCAACAGAACCGAAACTCAGGTTTTTAGGCGGACGAGAGTTCACTTTTTTTGGTTCACATCAGACTTCTATTACGCATTCACACTTCCCCAAACGCACCGGACTTTGTAGACAAACATACTAGAGCTCGACTAAAACGGACTAAACACGCAAAACTTGAGGTAAAGTAATGAGCAACTCTCACCCAGCATATGACTTGAAGAAAACGCTGCGGCAGTTTGCTGGAGTCTCCTTGTAGCAAAGAAATGTATGAGTTCACAGCAAACAGCCTCAACTTCTTGTCCTCCTCCACGCTGTCAAAACCTGGAAACATTGGGAAAAAATCCTTATCGAATAAGTTTACCAGCAGAACGAGTGGGATGTGTGGTTAACTCACCCTCAGAGAGAAGTTTAAGAAAACTGTTTGGGATATCCGGTTGTAACAAGTCTCCACCGAGTGAAAACACTGTGTTCATGGTATCGATAAACCATTCATTATCTGGTGCATATGTGCGAAAGTATATAGGAAAATATGTACAAACAAGACAAATCAAAGCAAACAAATTGAAAGTTCAGCATAAAGCTCTTGAAAAGTGTTTTTGCTGCTTCTCAAAGATGATCAATTTCATTCTCAAAGATTTAAAATGTATTTTTCACATTTGCTTATCTAAAGTAATTGTTTAGAGTACTGTAATTACCAGACAAAAAAATGGAATCACAAAACAACTAAGAAAGCTAGACACACTTAAAGTTGGGCAAAAAAAACATATAAAAAGGCCCAAAAAATGTGAACAACTTGTAGATTTTTTTTTTTTTTAGATATTTTAACTTTTATGCATCTTCAATGAAATGCATTGAAAATCACCAAAATTCAGCAAGAACTTTGTGCTCTTTGACATCTTACTAAATCTGCATACTTCAACTTAGAAACTCCTTTCAACTTCTAAATAAATCACAAGATTTAAAGCTGTCTTCACATGAGTCAGTATTCTGATATCCCTTACGGTTTTTCTAAAATCACAATTGAGGATTTATGCAGATTTTTATCATTTCTATAATGATGACGGAATTCTTCAACTGCCAGAGTAACCGACGCTTTTCCAAGTTTGACTACTTTTTCACAAACAAAATGCTGCTGTTTGTACATATTTCACTCCAGAGAAACAATTTAAGCATCAAAACGTAGCTACAGGCGTCTACTTTACGGAAACATAAGCGCCATTGCTGTAGGTCTTACAGTTTTCTTTCAAACACTTCTGGAGTGCAGGAATGTCTGCCCTTCCTCCATTGGGCTCCATGTAAAATATTTTTACGTTTGTCTCTCTGCTCAGCGTCTTCTGGTGCATTCAATCAACAGATTAGCTGGAATATAGATTTT
Organism: Poecilia latipinna; assembly: GCF_001443285.1. Lineage (NCBI taxonomy): Eukaryota > Metazoa > Chordata > Actinopteri > Cyprinodontiformes > Poeciliidae > Poecilia > Poecilia latipinna. The sequence goes on along the minus strand of NW_015112870.1, from coordinate 53,063 downwards.
TCTAACTATTATCATTACAGTTTCTGTTTTCATCTCAGTATGACCATATTTCTACAAGTATGGCGCTGAATTATAAGCACTAAGTGATGAAAATACAGTAAAAAGATGCAGATTTGAGACAAACACTGTAACATTTGTAAGGATATTTTTCCGCCAGTTCTGCCACCTTCCCCACCAGGTCAATGGTTGTGTGATCATCTTCACTGATTCGCAGAAAGTCCAGCATCTTCTCAACGATCACCGTGACATTCTGGTCATTAGTTATTCTAAAGAGCAACTCCAGCGTCTGAAAGAAAGCAGATTAAAAACCCAGCGATGATGGAAACCTTTGACCCTCTAACATCAGAACCAAAGACTGGAGCCAGATCCGACTCACCTCCCGCTTGATGATGAGGTCAGAATGGTCGAGACACTCGATGATGGTCATCTGATGCTGCAAGGCTAACTTTGGGTCCTGCTGGACCACGTAGGTGAGAGCCTTCAGACCTACAGAAACGTTAGCTTTCAGTGTAACTCTCACTTTTTGTTACGGGGGAATAATCTGTGAGGAATCATGCCTTCTCATCTCACCCAGATACTTTAGATTAATCTTCGGAGACAGAACAAAGTTGCCGATGCACTTTGCAGCTTTCTCTAAAAGGCCCGATTTGGGATGAATGGTGTAAATGCATTTTACACACTCGTACAAAATAGCTGAAAAGAAGGAGAGATGCAAGTAAGTGGCTAATAAAAATGTATCTTCTAGTAAAACATTTGTTAATGAGGCCAAACACACCATATGTGATGTTGTGGTTCATCTCTGCCCGTCGCAAAGACTCATCAAGGATTTCATACATGATCTCGCTTGTGCTGTGCAGAGAGAGAGGAAATTATAAAAACTTCATGGTTGACAAATATTTAAACACAACAGGAAGTGAGAAAATGATCACCTCTGGTCATTTTTCCCCAGTAAGGAGAGTATTCTGAGGAGGTGGATTTGAAGCCAGGGAGCAGGAACACTGTGATAGTTAAAGTCCATGGGCAGCTTCCCTCCCACCACCTGCTTCAGGATGGTGACAAAACTCGGCGCGAGATCTTTGTAGCCTTCTGGATTCTCCTGAAATAAACATAAAACCATATAGCAGTAAATTACGCCACAGAGATCAAAAATGCAACATGAAGCGCTTAAATTATTATTTACCTGAATGAGCTGCAGGTAAATGTGCAGAGAAGCCGACATCACGCCGGGGTCTTTGTCGCACAGCGCTTTGCGAAACTTGTTGTGAATGTGCTGAACTTGATTCGGCGCTATCAGGTAGAATTTATACAGGGCCAGGACGGCTTTACGGCGAATTATTTCTCTGCACGTTAGTAACAACAAACACCGTTTCAGTTTATTTGTCATCTGAAAAAAGCATGAAGTGCTTCTTACTTTGGATGATTGAGCTTTTCCTCCACCAGGGGGAGGATGGCGGGGATCATGTCTTTGGGGAACATCTGGCTCACCACTGTGAGCGCCATGCACACTTCAATCAGATTCGTACTCTGAAGATCCTGCAAACACATCCGCAATATTATTATGAACCCTTCAATGTCTCAGTGTTTTCTGTTTTATTTTAACTCATGCAAAAGTATCACTATTTTCACATGCATCACATCTTTTATTTTAATTATTGAGGTTTGATGATGATGTGGTGCAGAGCTAAGATCATATTTCAGCCTGATTATTTAAAATAAATAAAAATAGAGCCTAATAATTTAGCACAAACAATCTTAACACCTCTTATCATAATTTACACATTTACAGCTTTCTTTGAAAATCTGTAAATGTTTATCCAATGGATTGGATAAATTCTAATCCATTGGTGCAAACTTTGCTTGAACTTAATTTACCTTATGCCGTTTGTTTTTGCTATTTTTTCTGAAGTGTTAAAATTTTTATAAGTGTGTGACCAAAGAAACATTACAGTCAAGCTACAAAACACCATAACGACTGACCTTTAGCACCGTGTTAACCAGGAGAAGAAGCAACTCATGACCTTCATTCAAAAACAGCGACACAGCAAGGTAACCTGAGAGAATCACAAACACTTTAGTGTTTTATTATTATTAGAATATTAGAAGTTAAAAAATCTAAATCTGAACATTTTGAGCATTTACTCCTTTTCATGCATTCATAAATTCATTCCCCAATACTCTACTGAAACATGCTTTGTGTTTTTTTTAATACTGTGTGCTTCAGGAGATATTTCCCTTATAAAATTATAATAAAGTGCTTCTACTCTAACTTTGTATCATTGTATGCCTGAAAACACACCGACTCTCTTCTCCAGAACATTCCCCTGCTGGGCCAGTTTAATGGCGTGGATATAGCTGAAGGAGACGCCGTAACCCAGCATCTCACAGTAGATCGCTCTCACCATGAGCTCCTTCATCTGCCTCTAAATCAGATTACAACAGAAAAAATAAATAAACAAATGAACAAAGACAATCTTGTAGTGGAAAAGATGAAATGGGGAAACAATGAGAAGAATACCATAGTTGTGTTAGGGGAAGACACTTGTTCTTTAATCAGCAGGAGCTCTCGTTGAATGAGTTTCTCCTCCTCCTGCACAAAGAAATGTAGAAAATGATACATAATAACTTGGAAAAGTTTGATATGCAGTAACTTTTGCTACAATAATATCAGTGCTCACATTTCTCTGTAAATCTCAGCTAATATCAGACCGTCACAATAAGTAATAAATCAATTAATCCATGAGAAATTAAAACGAGCTCAATAATTTCAATTTGAATGATTTATCAATTTCCTCTTTTCTCTCTTTCTACCAAAAATTTTAATGATAAAGTTTTCAATCTGGTGCCTTGATCTCAAATAGCTCCTTTCTTTAAAAGGCGATTTTGTTTACAGAGGCTTCGTAATTCATTTGTTGTTTTGTTTATTTATTTTGGATATTTAAAATGTCTTACATTTCCAATTTAAAGTTTACTGATATATGACTATCTGTTCTTGCATTATTATGCCACTACCATCGTATTAATTGAAAATGGTTTCAAAGCAATTTAATAATTTATCACAATAACTTCTGGGACAATTTATCGTCCAGCAAAATGTGTTACGGTGACACTCATCTGTTTACCTACCATTTAATGCAGTCAAAAAAGTGATACCACCTTGTACTACCAAGGCTGGGCAATATAACCTTGTTACAACATTGTTATAAAGGTGTTTTTAAGTTAAAGTTCTTAATTCTTGCAGTCAAACTAAATAACCTTAATTTTTATGTCAACATTGTTAACGATACACCAAATATCAACAGCCTGAGCCCAACACAAGCACTTGAACGCACCATTGAGAACAAGTCTTTCGAAAGTCTCAATACACTCCACAACTACTAAACTACGACAACAGACCGTGTGTTTATGTCGCACTATAATCAACTATGTGCGACACATTTACTGAGGACAAACACATTTTTAATGGAAGAACATAGCAGTTTAGCAAGCTAATGTAAACAGCAGCATATCAGGTCGCAACTTTTGAGAGCTTTATAGGATCGACTTACATGTTTAGATGTTAGTTCAGTGATTCCTCTGATGAGGTTTCCTAGTTTAGAGTTGGAGGAGAGTTTTGCTGAGCCAGGCTGAGAGTCTAAAGAGAGCAGGCTTGGTAGAGCTGTCAGCGTTTTCTCCACAACATCGCTCATTTTGACAACAAACAGCGCCCTGTCCGAGTGACGTCTGTACTAAAACACACAACTGTTGGATCACCTGTTAATAAATATTAATACATTATAGATAAATTGCCTGTTGGGCATTTAAAACAGCTACTTTAGATAAAATAACATCACAGATCCTCCATTATTTTTAAGGAAGACCGACAAAAGCGTATTGGTGATGTCACTTCCGCTTTTCAGAAGGATTGGTGATGGGAATTCCGACTCTTTTCCGGGAGCCAATTTTTTTGTGCGTAATTTTGTTTTCCTGTGAAAATCTGTTCGTGTCCAGGTTGTAACTTTCAGTTTAATCGACAGTTGCTGTCATAAACAAACAACAACATATAAAGTCTAAAATAAATAAATAAAACTGTTCTTATGTGAGTTTCTTCTCACACAGTTTTGTGTTGTTTTTAATCGCCAAAAGAATCAATCTTTTTTCCAACTTTTGTCATGTTCACTGTACCCTGACAAATATTAAAGTCACCAAAAACTGTTTTCCAACAAATTGGATGTACTTATAATTTTTTTTATTGCTGATATAAAAGGATGGAAGCTAGCTGATAGCAGAACACGAAAAAAATTTGACTTTATGAAAAAATGAGAGTGCACGCTTTCCAATATAAAAGATACTTATATTTCCATTGGCAATTTTTTTTTATAGTTAAAGTTGTTTATTGGTCTAAGACAGGGGTGTCAAACGTACGGCCCGCGGGCCGGAACCGGCCCGCCGAACGATTTAGTCCGGCCCGGGGGCTAAATGCATTATCATTATTCATGAAAAAACATATACTTCGTTTAATTGAAAATCTGCAGTTCCTATACTGTCCACGAGGGGCGCTGTGTTTTATTCAGAGCACACAACATGATGCAACACTGCAGCGGAACTAACAGCAGATGGCAGCACTGAGCTTCAGGTTCTGTAAACAAGTTCAATTTTATGCTTTACCAGCTTTTTATTTTGGCCCTGGCAACCTCATATTTCTCGTAACATACATACATGTTGCAAGTTTTTCTATATGTATACATTTTATGCATCAACAAATGTACTTAATCAAATGTCTGTTTAAAACAGCTGACACTTAATATTTCAAATGTGTGAAGCCAGACCATTTGTTCAAATTGCTTCCCAGATGTTGAAAATTGATTTTAAAACTTTTCTTAATTTTTGTTGTATTTTGTGATGCAGGACAGTGTTTTTAAGTTCCAAAAACTGTGAATAAATGTTTTGCAACATTGTACAATCACTGAGATCAGTTCTTATGCATAATGCACTTAAATAAATGCTTAACTGAGTAAAAGTATTGTTGAAATTGCAGATACCCTTCTTAAAAACTGACATTATTCATAATATATTTTGTAAAAGTGAAATTCGTTTAATATAAACTTTTATTGGTTCCATTTAATCTTGCAATGAGTTTACTTGTGTGGCCCCCTGCAGATCAGATTAAGCTGTATGCGGCCCCTAAACCAAAATGAGTTTGACACCCCTGTTTTAAGGTCTTAATTTCAGATACATCATATTAATACTTTTTAAGGCCTTGATTTTGAGACT
>NW_015112870.1:39612-44923 GCF_001443285.1 Poecilia latipinna | reverse complement strand
GAGTACAAGTATTGTTGAAATTGCAGATACCTTTCTTAAAAACTGAGATTATTCATAATATATTTTGTAAAAGTCCAATTCGTTTAGTATAAAAACCAACAACAAGTCCACTTTTATTGGTTCTATTTAATCTTGCAATGAGTTTACTTGTGTGGCCCCCTGCAGATCAGATTAAGCTGTATGCGGCCCCTAAACCAAAATGAGTTTGACTCCCCTGGTCTAAGATAATAAGTACTAGTATTTGTATCAAAAGCCTTAAAATATTTTCCTATGATTATGAAATGTAACTTTGGCAAATAAAGGAAAATATGTTCAAGTCCATATTTGAAAATTCCAAATTCTGGCTATTAATGGAATGATCTTAGTTTTTTTTTTTTTTTTTTTACCATTCTTTGCTATTTCGTAGGCTACTTTTGCAGCTTAAGTTTTAGAAAAAAAAATTTCTAGGTACGAAATGGTGCCCCCTAGTGTCGTATATTTTTTTTTTACTGATTGTGAGTTCACACCAGAAAGACATTTAGTACCTACCAAATTATTTTTGCTTTATTTTGTTTTCTGTTCTTTTTTATTCATATTTTTTTTCATAGTTTGCTGAAATGAAATGTTGTGCTACTCAAATAAGTAATATCAAGTAGGATCTTACTTAGAGCTATTACTTTGTACATAAAAATAAACTTTAAAAAATCATTTTTAGTAAAACAAATCCCTGTGACATATATCGAAGTGATGGACACATATAGATATTCAAAACTTGGTTTATTAGATTTATAATATTCTGAATAACAGTCCCTTTTATATCTGTACACTAAACTACAGCAAAATAATTACAGTGAATATGAAATTACAGCCATCACGCAGTTGCTTGGGAAGGAGTACATTCTTGTAATCTTTCTCAAATGTAACATAGAAGTACTTGAATTAGAAGCTGGAGTCCTTAAAAAAAAGAAAGTGGCTTATTATGACTGAATATTTATGCTGAGAAGCTGTCTTGAAGAACTGAACAACATAAAATAAAAAAGCCTGGTTTATTATTGCAAAATTACAAAATCAAAATTATAAACTCTAAGCATAAATGTAATTTATTTACTTCAGTTTGCTAAGGCTGCTAAAAATACAGAGTTTATTAATTTTTTAAACCTTTTTTCACCAGTTTTATTTGTTGTATTTTACGTCAACTCTCACTACTGCCCATTGGCCATTTCTAATAATTTTTTTAATTAAGTATTAAATAATAATTTTCTCCAATCGTAGCCCTACAGGAGGGGCTCTCCTCATACCCCGTTAGATTTGTTTGGTTTTCCTCCTCAGACTGCATCTTTCATTACCACCGGTGAAGAAAACAAATAAATATTGTCCGTTATGTGGGCACACACAATACAATACTTTATTGTCACTTCTACCCTACACCAGTGCAAGTCTCTACCATTCATATTTTCTGTAACATATTAAATATTTCTGTGCTATTTTCTTTCAGTGACATTGTAATGCAAGCGTGCCGGTTAGTTTAACATCTCAGAAATATTTAAATCTACCCTGACCAAAGGACAAGATTATATACAATTCTATTGATATGCCCTATGTACAACCAAAACTGAGTCTCTATCTCGCTGATTGTACGCTAGCAAACAGAAACGTCTGTGTGCCTTCAGTGGTTTCAAATGGAGCACGTTTAGGCCCAAATCTGGAACAAAAGGAGAAACAAAACAGCAGGTATAATCGCTGAAAGTTGGTAAAGAGTGCAGAAACGATCAACTAGAGAGAAACCTGTCGTCCTTCATACCCGGAGAGTGTGATCCCAGGATCCTGTGCAGAAGGCCGTCCCGTCGGGGGAGACGCGCAGAGTGCTGACCCGGTTTTCATGTCCGAACAGGATGGAGACCCGAGTTCCTTTCAAAACGTCCCACACGTTTATGGTGTAGTCGTTATAGCCGCCAAACAGTAGCCGACCTTAGGAGGTCATACACAGACACAAACATATTTTGTGTTTTCTGGAAGCAGTAACTGCATGCAGTGCAGATGACATCAGAATCCGGAGCTGGAAATTTATACCACTGAGCGAGAAATCGACGCTGGAGACCCCAAAGATGATGCTCTCCTTGGAGTAAATGGCAACTTCTCTGTCGGCCCTCAAGTCGTACAGGCGGCACTGAAACAAAAAGGGGAAATTTGAATTTTTGAGGCAAAAGTAATGCACTTTACACAGGTTTTTAGTGGAGTACTTACTGTGGCATCATCTGAACCAGATGCAAAAGCATCTCCACTTGGATAGTATCTGTATTAAAACAAGGGGAGAAAATTATAAAAACTATAAAAAGCTTCACATTTTCAACAGTGAAAAATCAAACAATAAAATGAGCCTGGGGTAAGACAGTTACATACCGCACGCTATTTATGTCAGATTCATGAGTTTCAAATGACTGAATGCACTGTCCCGAACGCATGTCCCACACGTTGACCTTCTTGTCGCAGCCCTGCCGTGAGAGTCGAGGTACAATGAGCAAAAACAAGCTTTCAAAGTGTTAACAAGCCGCAGACAGAGCGGTGCGGAGGCAGTCCTCACCCCTGAAACAAACGTGTTTCCAGTCTCAGACGGGGCCAGGTCCAGACAGAGCACGTCTGCAGCATGGCCATGGAAACTCTGCAGCAGCTGCCCGCTTTCCACATCCCACAATGCACACGTCCCGTCCCCGCTGGACGTCAGGATCTTCGACACAAGCAGACAAGAGGAAGGAGAACTGGATTCACGCCCTTTGAACCATTTCACATCGTCCACAACCATAAACTTGAATGTATTTTATTTGTATGATTTATGTGATAAAACCAACACAAACGAGTGCATAAGTATGAAAAGTGTTGCAAAACTGAAAGTAATGGTGAAAAATACAGACCCGTTTATTCTAACATCACCAAATACAATCCATTTTTCTTCAGTCAGAGCCTAAAAAGCAAATGGTGTCCACTAAATAAACTAAACTGAAACTGAATTGAATCGAAGAGGCTGTTGCTTTGTGTTTGCTGTGAGAAACATCATGTGACCAGGACTCACGCTCCTGTGAATCATTAACAGAATTAGGGTGCCATGTTGCCGTTTTTTTTTTTTTTTTTTTTTATATTCTCACCTGCATGTCTGAGTTGGTGAAGCTACAGGCAGACAGGTAATTCGTGTGCATCGCCACCGACTTCTTCTTCGCTGCCAAGTTCTCGTTCTTGTCCAGAGACAGAGGGTACACAGAGCATTTATTATCCAGGCCCCTGTGACAGAAAACAGGCCCAGTTCACCAAGCACTAAATGAGCAGCAGGTTCAGATTGCCAAGGGTTGTAGCAAACTCACCCACAAGCTACAGCGCAGCCAGATGGAGCGTAGGCGCAGGCCATCACCCAGGTGCAAGGCATTGTCACAGCGTGCTCCTAATGAACATCGAAACACAAAGCAGCGTGAGCGAGGCGACGAATCGCTCGGCATGATGAAAACAGGACACACAGGAGCATGGATACAAGATGTATTCAGCATCTTCCAAAAATAAATAAAGGAAGAATATTTTGGATTAAATGTAGACAAGTTTTAACTCTGGGTATTAAATGTTATGTTTCCTTACTTCTCTTTGCTTGTCTAGTATGTTGTTTCCTTTCATAAAAACAGAGATTTAATACTTTTTTAACGTTTTNTTATTGAANCTGAGAAATGAATGATGTACAGCTCTGGTCCTGTCAGGTTTTTACTGTGGATATATTCACTGTTTCATATAACAAGTCTACTGTAGAAAGTGTTTTAAGTCTGTTACTCCTTCTTTTCTCTTTTTCACATTCCTTGTTTTTAAGCACATAGTGAACGATATGGTGTCAGAGTCAGGTAAAAGGACCGGATAAAAATAAAACCAAGTACAAATATCTTCCAGATACCAAACTTTAAAAAACCTACAGTAAGCCTGCAGAATTGTGAGCACTATAATCCACTTTAAAAGTGCAAAAAAACACAGCTTTTTGTAGTAATATGCAAAAAAAAAAAAAAAGACCTCCCGCACCTAAATAAAGTGAGACATTCCCTAAAAGCATTAAACAGGAATTATGTTTGTGTCTTGATCCTTTGCAGAGGCTTTTCAAATGATTGGTGACGTATTTAGATAAAACTCATGGTGGGACATTTTCAGGGATCTTACACAGTTTTAAGGCATTTTACACATGTTTTCCAGATCTGAATAAACATGAAACATATTAATTCTTTGTCATATGAATGACATGATGAATTTCTACAAAATGAATTCATTAATAAGAGTATTAATGTTCTCTTTGTACATAAAATATCAATCTGTCCATAAGAAGTTTATGGTACAAGCCTCTGTCTGCGGCTTGTACCATAAAATGCTTCATGAACTGGAATAGAGGATTACCTTGTTAGTGGTGAAAGCATCCCATACGATCACTTTTCCATCCTGCATTAAAACAGAACAGACATTTATAAACTGGGAAATCAAATTCCTTAAACAAACAAAAAAAAAAGTAAAAAAATAAAAAAACTGGTTTAAAAATGGGCAGCAGATAAAATCCGAGCAGGAGAAGGAAGGAAACCCGACCTGTGAGGAACTGACGATTCTCCTTTTGTCCTTGCACCAGTCCATGCACAGGACTTTGTTGCCGTGTCCCTTCAGAGTCCTGCGGGTTTTCATGACAAACTGACCCAGGGCTTCCACTTTATCTGCCACCTGGTGAACTGCTCCGACACAGAGAGCGAGTTGTTAGAAAAATATGAAACTTCTCAGATTTAACAGCAGCTCTGCCTGAATGTTTGGAGCTGTTGCCCTGCAGGAAGAAGAGTCTCCATTATTTAGCTCCATCCGTCTTCCAGTCTTTTCTAAGGAGATTCCCTGTTTCTGCTGAATTATAACAGCCACACAGCATGATGCTGCCACCACCATGTTTCCCTGTGGGGAAACTACATTAATCATATGTAGTTTGTGGTAAACTGCAAACAGAACTTCCTCTGGCTTATTTCCACACTACTAGGGTAAATTTGTGGATAAAATACTATGCAATGTGTTATATTTTGTGGTTGAAATGTAGCAAAATCTCAAGGAGATAAAGTTCAAGAAGTGAGAACTATTTTAAAAGACTTTGGATTAATGCTTCAGTAGTACTTATTAATTATTGCATAATGAAAATAACTTTCATTTCTGCTAAAGGGAAATTCAGAAGAAGATTTTGCAGATATTGCAGATAGAAAAAAAGAGTAAATTTCTCCCCCCCCCCAAAAAAACTGGACCGCTCAGGGTAAAACACTCAGAGTTCAGTTGATCTGTTTGGATCAGACAGATC
>NW_015112870.1:31256-36394 GCF_001443285.1 Poecilia latipinna | reverse complement strand
ATTTTAAAAAAAAAAAAAAAAATTAAATTCCCCCCCCCCCCAAAAAAAAAAAAAAAAAAATCTCAGAAATGTTAATTAAAAAACAGGGATATTTTGGAGTTTGAAAATTTGTTAGAAAATTTTCATAAATTGTGAAATTAATCTCAGAATTTTTTGTTTAGAAAATCATGGAAACTTCTGAATTTGAACAATTTTAGATTTGTGAAACTCAGAAGTTTCTGTTTTTTGTAGAACATTCTGAGATTTTTCTAGAATTGTTTTTGTTTTTGGCAGAAATTTCCTCCCTCTTCCCTCCCATCACCCTAATTGCAAAAAAAAGAATTGTGCTTTTTTTTGGGTCAGAATTCTGATATCATTTCCCCTCAAAATTCTGAATTTAATCTCAGAATTCTGACTTTAATATCATAATTTTAACTTTATTCCCTTGTAGTTCTGACTTTAATCAGTGAAATTTGACTTTTCTCAGAATTCTGAGAAAAAGTTAGATTAAAATTATGATTTTTTCAGAAGTCTGACTTTAATGCAGATGGTAACCATCTTCATTAACAGACATGTAAATTGTGCAGGAGGAATTATGACTTTCTAGAGTTAATATGTTGGATTTCAGTGTTTTTTAAAGATTAAAGTCAGATATTTATGTTTTGATATTTTACCAGTAGCTCCAATCATCTTCCATACAGAATTAATGTGATGACATATAGTAGAAACAGCCTTTTATGTTTTTTAATGAGGGAGCAGTGACATTAGTGAACGTATCGGGGATAAAAGCGATCGGGAAGCAAACATTTTTGGTTCCTCATCGGCCCATCGGATCAATAATCTGTACCGACCCGTGAACAGAGCGGAACCGAGCCGAACCGAGCGGTTACAATGACAGAAATGTCCCGTTTTTCCCCCTGACGGTGAGCAGGCAGGAGGGGAGATGAAAGCATGGAGGCCTCTCCATTTTCAGGACTCACGCTCGACGTCGTGCAGCTTCGCCCTCTCCTCCTCCAGCTTGGTCTTCAGCGTCTCCGACTCGGTTTTCAGGTGGGCCAGAGTCTCGTTCTGCTGAACCTCCTGTGTCGCCATTTCAGGGATTAGAGGGGATCTCATATATTTCCTTTGTGCGGGGAGCGACGGCCAGTGGAGAGGCTTACAGCGGCGGAGCTAACAGCTGATGCTGCTGTCATGACGTCAGCGGCAGAAGATGCTCCTTCAGGAGGAGGAGGAGGAAGAGGAGGAGGAGGAGCAGGGTGCTGTATCCCGGTGATGAGGGCGCATCCTCATCACCATCCAGCCTCACTTTACTCCACTGCTGCTAAATAATTCATCCGCACTCTGCCGACATGACAGAGAAATAAAGCGATGCTCGGCAAGAGAACACACGGAGAAAGCTATATATATATATATATATATATATATATATATATATATAGTTAGTTTATTAATTCACTCTGAACAATATCTGTTCTTACTCATGCTTAAATAACATTTCCTTGTTTTTCTCCACTGATTGTCTTTTTAAATGTTATGCACATTATGTACATTTTTGGAAAAGTGATCAGACTATTTTCATTCTCTTTTTTTTTTAAATTTCACACTCTCTTATTTCAGTGTTTGAATGTTTAAATAAAAATATTTACACATTGATTAGGAGAACTTAGAGAAGCCTGAGAGTTTTTTGTTTTCTTATAACAGGAAAAGATAATTCTGAAAAAACCACTGCAACTAAATTAACATGCTAGAAACAAAATATGTCTATTACTTTTTTAAGTAGTTAAAAAGGAAAGCTGCTCAGTTTATCAAAGGGTTGTTAATTTAATCCACTTCAGAAGAAATTATTGTAGAAATAAGACATCCTGGTATGATTCACTAAATGACAGAAGCAACAAAGAAAATGATCATTTTCAATAAGACCAAAAAAATAAACAGGAAACAAATGAACAGATATTTTCACCTCATTCTCCACAATTACTTTGTTCAACCCAAAATAAATCAAAAACAGGAGCAAAAATGATTGTAAGTCATTTTAATTTATTTCTGGAAATACAGTAATAAAATAAGTTCTTTCCTTCAGTGGTGAATGACGTTAAAAACTTTAAACAATAAAATTAACTAAACACTTTCTAACACAAAAGCCACATTATTTATAAATCTTGGTCACAATTTTGCATCGAGAGATTGCCTTATTATTGCACCAGTTATTGCAGTTTAAGAAGTCATTTGACGTTTCTTTACAGGAATATTTGAATAAAAAATCTTCAGAACAAACACAAATTTAAAATTCTCCTACACTTGTTTTTAGAGAGTCTTATTTACAGTAAGGTGCGAGGTGAGGATAATTCAGGAGCGACAGGTTTAAGGCTGGTCCTGTCAGATCCGGGTTAGGAACTCCAGATGAAGGAAAGGTTTCAGGATCGCAGTGTCAGATCCGGGTTAGGAACTCCAGATTAAGGACAGGTTTCAGGATCGCCGTGTCAGATCCTGGTTAGGAACTCCAGATGAAGGAAAGGCTTCAGGATCGCCCTGTCAGATCCTGGTTAGGAACTCCAGATTAAGGACAGGTTTCAGGATCGCCGTGTCAGATCCTGGTTAGGAACTCCAGATTAAGGACAGGTTTCAGGATCGCCCTGTCAGATCCGGGTTAGGAACTCCAGATGAAGGAAAGGCTTCAGGATCGCCCTGTCAGATCCTGGTTAGGAACTCCAGATTAAGGCTGCTGGGAACCTGCAGAGACTCCAACGCCGTCGAAGACGGATAGAAAGGAAACGTCACCTGGAAGCGATAATCTGTGTCCAGCATCAGCTGCGTGGCGCCTTCGTATTCCTGAAGGAAGGACTGCAACAAAGACAAGAGGTCAAGCAATGAAACGAATTGAGTATGGAACTAAAACAATGCCCAAGTATCAACCAGATCTCTGTCCTACTGATTGCTTGTTTTTGTGTTTTTAAAAACCAGTTTGAAATAAATGAATAAATCAAATCAATCTGTAAATAGATTGATTTCGAAGCTTACCTGAACTTGGCGAACAAACGATGATGTCACTCGTTTCTCAAAATCGTCAATGGGTGTGTAGGAGTTCAAAATCTTGACAATCTGAAATTTAAGTTGGAGTTTGGGCTTAAAATAAGCATCAGAACGTGGTTGGTTGTGATTTCACTGGATTTACCTGAACAGGGTTGAGTTCGGTGCACTTTTCTGCGATTTCTTTGGCGTCTTCGTCGGTGGATTTGTTGACCTGCAGCAGCCAGGCGGCCTGAGCCAGAGGCCGCAGCGTGTCGATGGCGCCGCAGCTCTGCAGCTCGTTCTCCTTCAGCCACTCCTCCAGGTAGCTGATGTTACACCTGACGCCAGAGAGGAGCTTTAAGTCAGAGGAGGGCAGGAAACAGTTCACTGAAGTAACTTTTTGGAAAACAAAAACAACGCTTAAGAGCAATTTTTATGCACTGTACGTTTTACTTTTACTTCAGTAATATGGAGTATTAGGGCCATGTTAAAAAAAATTAAATGAAATTGAAATATTCTTGAAATATGACTTTATTCTTGTATTATTATAACTTTGTTCTAGTATTATTCTGACTTTGTTCTCATACAATTTTATTCTCGTAATATTATGACTATTCACATATCAACTTTATTCTCCAAATGTGACTGTTCTCATAATACTTCATAATTTACTCTATTATTCCGACTTTATTCTCATAATGACTTTATCACACAATATTATGACTCTATTCTCATATTATTTTGACATTATTCTTGAAAGACTTTATTCTCCTAGTATTACGACTTTATCCATGAAATATTATGACATCATTCTCATATTATTTAAACTTTATTCTAGTAATATGTCTTTTTCCACATAATATTATCACTTTTCTCATGACTTTATTCTCATATGGACTCTATTCTATGACTTTATTCTCCTTATATTATGACTATTCTCATAGTACTACAACTTTATTCTCATAATATTGATGTCATCCTTGTATTTTATTATTTATTTTTCTCAGTATGGCCCGTTTTATTGTTGTTAACTTCACTGAATGCGAAAAACAAAAAATGCACCAGATTCAGACACACGTAGAGTTTAAGTTAAAATCAATTTTATTGTTTATTTTTATGTTATTTTTAGTGTTACTTTCTACCTGCTGTGCCATTTGGCACTGGAAGTTCTTCACCGCGTCTCACACACAATATATCTGAATTACCGAATATAAGTAATTGTTTCATAGTTTGTGTTAGTGTTTATTCACATTAGTTTTCAAAATACCATAATTTGGACATAAGTTTACATTTATCTGTCTCACTGCGTAGCCAGATACTTTTCTACTCTTGAGTAATTTCTTGCAAACTTTTTACTTTAACTTGAGTAAAAGCATGTTGAAGTAGTTCTGCTGTTACTGGAGTAAAATCAACATCCTGCTTTTCTCAGATGTTTCTAAAACAAGCGACAGACCTGATCTGCATCCCTTTCCTGCAGGAGCACATGTCTTTGCGGAGCATGATTTGGTTGAAGGTGGTGGCTCCGATCAGAAAGAAGAGCTGTTTGACGGCCTGCTTGGTCAGGCTCTGCTCCATGCCGTGGTGGCTCATGGCGGAATAAAAAACGGAGAGTTCCTGCAGGATGGAGGAGATGCTGTACGTCTCCGAGTCGTTATACAAGCTGCTGGACCGCTTCCTGAAGCCGGTCGGTTTCATGCTAGAAATCCCCTGTAAGCTCTCATGCTCCAGCATACCAGGAACTGTTGGGATAAACACAGCAGCATTGTGTTAAATTAAACTCATTTTAATTTTGAGTCAGATCAAGGTCCTGAAAGAGCCGGCTGTGGTAAAATGTGTTGATAAAATCCATTAACGAACCTCTAAAATTTGAATAAATAGTCGCCTCTGCACTTGATGAGAACTTCTTAAAGTTAAATAATACTGAATATTATTTCATATTGATGCAATTTGGCAGATTACATGTAAAAAATCTGGGAGAAGATTATGTTCACTGAAAAAAATCATAATTCTGGCTCTAATCTTCTGAGATCAAAAGTCAAAATCCTGAGAAAAACAGTCGCAATCCTGACTTTTCTTCTCAGAATTTTCACTTTTTCTCAAAATTTTCACTTTTCTTCTCAGAATTTTCACTTTTTCACTTTTCTTCTCAG
>NW_015112870.1:0-27576 GCF_001443285.1 Poecilia latipinna | reverse complement strand
CAGAATTCTGACTTTTAATCAAGTCAAAACTGGAAGAAAAAAAATTCTGAATTTTTTTTCTGTGGCCCTAATCAATTACACAATCAATTGAAAGCTGTTTTCAATTGACAGATACAATATTATTAAAGCATAACATGGTTATTGTCCAGGTTCTATTTATGTGTCCTTCTGGGCCACATTAAACTTTATGGCAAGCCGGATGTTTGACACATTATGTAAGGAAAACAACCCAACATAACAAGCAGAAGGTGATTATAATGTTTATGAAAAACACCAATAGCAGGCGTGAGCGTCTTCTGCATGACGGAGATGAGCTGATGATAGATTTGTATGGCCAGGTCGCTGAGGATCTGTCTGTGTTCGGACAGATCGAAGTTTTGCAGGCAGTTCTTCTTCTGGCGCGGGGTACTCTGCTTCAGGAACTGCTAGAGAGGGAAAAACATGGAGGAAAAAGCTCAACAAAAACAAAACCTTGCACTGTAGTGCAGACAGGTTGAACCAGAATGGTGCAGGAACTTCTTACTTCCTCCCCGCTGTATTGTTTCAAACAGTTGAGCAGCTGGTATGTGTTGGAGAGCCAGAAGGACAATGACTCAACGTCTTTTTGGTGAGCCTGAAAGAAAAAAAAATGCCAGCAATCAACACTGACAGATAGCCAAACAAGAAAGTCTTGGAGTTTAGGGTTGAATACTTTGGTTCAAGTAAGACATTTACACCAACACATGAGTGTTGGATTCATTTTGTTCCTTACGGATGCATCTGAAACATTCTGACTGATTATTATAGCTGAGAAATTATTAAAAAATGTATCTGCTTAATTACATGGTTGTCACAGTTACACATCAAAACTGGTTTAGAAAAAGGATAAAGAGAGCTACTGTGCTTCTGAAATAACAACAACAAAGCTCCAAACTTTACATGAGTGAAAAAGCTTTAAAAGCTCGAAACAATGAAACTGAGACGGAAAACAATGCGAGAAGCTTCTTAATAACCTACAGTCAAAGTACAATGAACCAAATATTAATAATAACAATAACCTTTTATTTATAATGCACTTTAAATGTAAAAGTGTTACAAAATGACAATAAAAGCATTAACTGATGCAAAAACAATAAAATCTTAACAAGAACATTTATGTGTCTATCATCCTGGCCCTATAAAGATTAGAGAAAATCCACTTTATTTTCAAACATCTTGGCCAAATTGTTGCTTTTGTAAATCATTGAAGTTGTTTGTTGCACGATAATGAAAAGTGACAGTTTAAAAGCATTAAAGTCATTCACTCCCATGAACTGAATCATTGTTGTATTGATGGATGTATGATTTGTTTATGTTGTTTTAGTTATTTTTTACACTTTAAGCCGCGTCTCAACACTTATAAAGGGGGTAAAACCTGAAATATGAAGCATATCCAGTAACAGGGAGTGAAAATCGGCCTCACCAGGACGACCTTTTTGACCCCTTGGATGATCCTGTTCATCAGAGACTTCAGTTTGTTGTCATCGTTCAGGTAGTCGGCATGGCGGACGCACATGAAGAGGATGAAGGCTGGGAGAGTGGGAATCACATTGACCGCCACACCTTTGGGCTTCAGGTCTGTGAATTAGATTTAAATGATTATTATCCTGCTGAGGTGTGGGGAAAATAAATAAAAATAAAATCTGATCAGCAGGCAGAGGACACCAGTTATGATGTTCTGAATGAGCCTTGCTTCATCCTCCCTCTTGTACTCCAACATGCCAAGATATTCCTTAGGAAGAGCAGGAGTTTGTTTTGCTGCGTGAGGAACAGGAGATGTAGTGAATATTGTGAAATTAAAATTTATTCATATTTTTAATGTGAAGTAGAAAATATAACAACCTTTCTGTGATATTTCAAGGCACTTTATTTGACTGTGGAGTTTCTTAATCCAGCGATCTTTCTGGTCAAGCTGCTCCTCTAAGTCCTGGAGTTTAGAAAAAGTGATTTATGTCTGTTTTTAACTTTAACACACACACACGCACATACACACACACACACCATGTTCTCAGCCGTTAACTGCGCCGTCTCCTCTCTCAGTTTTGTCTTCACTTCTCCCTCCATCAGCTGCTGTCTCTTCAAATGTTCGTTCTCCTCCTCCAGCTCCTCTATCCTCACTTGGAGCTCCTCTCTGATCTCCTCCAGCTCCTTGGCTTTCTCCTCAAAATGTCTAAAATACAATAAGATGATTTAAAATTATAAACTGATGTTTTGATTGAGAAAAAAAAAAAGATGGTATATTTAAATTTCACCTGCGTTGGGAGCTTTCTTCTGTGATCTTCTTGTGGAGAATGTTGCTGATCTCCATATTTTTTTCTGTCATGATGCAAAAAATTCAACAGTTAAATTTTATATTCTACTTTACCGAGATGCATTTTCTGAAAATCAAGCTCGCCTGCCAACTCGCTGCTCTGCTCCCTGACAACCGTCTCCAGCTCCTGCTTTTGTCTGTGCAGCTCTGAAACCTGCAGCTTCAGCTCCGGTATGACCTGGTCGTGGCAGTAAAAAACACAAAGTTTTGCATTTCATCCGTCGTCACGATGGACTCTGAGGTGAAGATCACATCGACATACCGAGTTCTCGCTGCTCAGCCTCGACACTTCCTGCCGAATATCCTCGTTGATGTTACTTTTTTCCTGGAAAAGATTCTGCAGTTTGCCGTTCTCGTTCTGAAGGTGCTCCACTCTCAGAGTCAGGCCCTCCATCTGAGACTCGTACGTCTCCCTCTGCTCCTTCTGGTGGTTTTCCAGTAACCTGCCATTAGCATGTGACAGATTCAGTTGTGCAGAAGTTATTTTACCCGAGTATTAAACAGAAATGAAATCATACAGGTTAACTTCCAGACCTGGTGGCTTTTTGCAGACTCTCAAAGGCTTCCTGCAGATCATCCAGTTCATAAATCTTCTCAGAATCTTCTGGAACAAGTCTTCACAAAAACAGTTTGTAACTTTCATAAAAAATATTTTTTTGTGTACATTTGTTGCCATGTTGTGACATTATACTATGAGACAGATAATAATGGTCAACAGCCAAAAAAATCCTCTGTGGTTTTTCAACAGTTTCAGGGTCATTCTGATGAGCTGAATCCAAAAATCACATTGGTTTTGCTCAATCAGTTAAATTTTCTGAACTGCGGATGCAACATGAGCAACAAAATGCACGACTTGTTCTCACATCTGGATCGGTTTCCTGATAATCTGGGGTCAATGAGTGAGAGACTATCAGGACATAAAAGAGATGGAGGATTTTGCACAGTGAAAATGTAATATTCAATTTACAAACCTATCAGTGTTCCACGTTTGTAACATTTAATTAATACCCTCTGTCAGAAAACTATTTTGTTTTCGCCTGAAACCTTTTTTTTTTGGATGACAAATATTAACGGAAACGAACTGATAATTTCACAAAAATGTCATTAATTTAGTCAGAATATCAGATTTGTCTAAATCAAATTAGAATAAAAATCTGACTTGACTGAGAAAAATGGATGTCATTTTGGGATTTAGTGGGGCAAAATAGTCCTAATTCAGCTGAAAAAAAAGCTGGCCTAGCATAGCAGCTGGCCTCTTGTGAACACTCAGGCTAGTTAGCATAGCCACCAATGTCAGTGAATACACAGCTTTTCTGTAACGGTAAGTTATTTTTCCGCCATTATAACATTTAGCAGCGTGCTCATGTGTCTGATTGACAGCGCTAAGTCCCTCCTCCTGGCTCTGATTGGTTGTTTTTGACCGATAGCGGTTAATTTCTTCAGACGGCAACAGAGGGGGTGGAGGAGATTGATTTTTTCACAGATTATCGGTTTCATATTATACAGTCACAACATGGTGATGCTTCAACAAATATGTAAAAAAAATATATAAATATAAAAGTGCAGCTTTAAAGGGAAAATAATAGGAGGAATGGGAAAACTAAAAATTAAAATCCAGTTTACCCCAAAAGCTTTTCCTCTTCAACAAAACCGCCAAGCAGCTGTCTTATAATTTCCTTTGTTTTAGCTGCAACAGAATATCCGGTCAGCCTAAATGCTTCATTTATTTTAGGAGTGGTGGTGAAAAATGAGTGTTAAATCTGGAAACCTCTTGTTTGCTCCGACTGCTCCTTCATCTTACGGTCCAGGTTGTCCTTCTGATTCTGCAGGTTGTTCAGATCTCTGCGCAGCTCCGGGATGACCTTCACATGCTTGGTGAGCTGAATGACCTGTTCCTGCAGGTCAGAGTTCACCTGCGCCCCGTCCTCAACCTTCCTCTGCAGACTCACTCTGTCCTCCTTCAGTCTCTTTATCTCCTCCTTCAGGGTTTCCAGCTCTTTCTCATGGTCATGTCTCTGGATCTCAGTGTTGTTTTCTGCAATCCTGCCAGGAAATTTGTTATTAGCCTCATCTTCACCTGCTGAAGATTTATTTTGCATTTTTAAAAATACGAACTTTCTAAGCCGGACTTCATTCTCTTTCTCTTCCAGGAGGCTTCTTTTAACTTGATCAAAACTTTCTGTAAGATGTAAAAACTGGTCATACAGGTGGCAAAAAGACTGCATACAATGTATGCTGTAAAACTACAGAAGGGGTTAAAGTTTCACATTTAAATCGAACCTTTTATTTCTGGATAAATACCGCTTGAATTATTGCAATAACTTGACAAAAACTCATAAAATATAATATTTTTAAACCAGGAAACCATAAATATATAAAATATGAAACATAACATTACAAACATGTCATTATAATGATACATCATTTGTGAAATGTATTACTTCTACGTATTTACACAATGGAATATGTCAGAATATATCAGAAAAAAAAGATGGAGTGAGCACTCTGACTTTCTCCAAAGATCCTAATACAGAGGAAAAGCAGGTAAACGTTTATTTTTTCTTATTTCAAATATATTTGCCTTCACAACTCAAATCCAATAATTTTTGTGATAACTATTTGTTTGAAAACGAGAGGCAGAAATATAAACTTTTTTAATCCCGTCTCCTTTGTTTTATGTGTTACTTTTTTACACATTATTCTTTGTTTAGACAAAAAGAAAACAGAGTAACTTATAGAAGTTAATAGAAGTAGCTTTTAGCTACTTCTATTAACTGTTGTGCACAGCTGCTCACTACTATAAAGTATCTTGATGACGAAGTTCGTGACGGGAATCATCACAGTAACAATGCTGGTCATAAATAGAGCATAAAACCTCACGATAAGGTTAATTCTCTAAAAATCTTAGCCTTCTGCTTTTTAATGTTAGCTTATTCCTCACTGTGGTCAATTCTCTATGGCTCACCATAGAGAACTTTTAAAACTGTGGGTAGGGTACCGATCTGTTAAGTCTCCAAGCTTAAGATTTTTCCTGACTTCCTCCTTAATTTCCAGACTGCTTTCCTCTTGAATATTTTACATGCTACATGCTTTCTGAATTGTTCCTCTGTTATCTGATGGTCTTTCTGGATATATTTATACAACTTTAAATATTAAGTGTAAAAAAAAAAAAAATCAGACTTTTATTCTTTTTTACCTTTGGTCTCCTTGATGGAAACTTCAAGCTTTTTCTCCAAGTTCTGCTTTTCAGTGTTTAGTTCTTCAAATTGCCTTTGAAGCTGATTAATTGTCTACAGTAAAAAAAAGGCTCAAATCAATATAATTCAGTGATATACATATATTTTTTTGAGTTCAGACATTTATTTTGAGACTAACCATGCTCGCCTCTTCTCTTGCTTTCTTTTCTCTTTCCTCCAGTGATGCCTTCAGGGTCGTTAGTTTTTCCAGCTGCGCCTCCTGACTGTGGAGTTTCTCCATCGTTTGGGAATGACTGCTGGCCAGACTCGTCAGTCTCTCCATTAACCCTCGATTCTCTTTGTTCTGAAGGAGAAATACAAACTCAGCCGCTGTTAAGCCCAAAACTATTCATACACCTGGTAGATTTACATTCAGTGAACAAGAAGTCAGTTTCTGACAGGTAACGAGGAAAGCAACAACACCATCAGTGTTAAAAACATTTATTTTTATGATTTTTTTTTTAAAATTGTATGCTAAAAATTATTGATGCTCTTCTAAGTTGGAGATACTTTGTCTGTTTTACAGAATTTCTGAAGTTTGCAGTTGAAACTTAATACAGATATTAATATCTGTATTAAAATCCGACACTGAAAATCAATGAGGATGTATCTATTCAGTCTAATTCTATGCTTTATTACTGATTTTTCATTTTAATTACAATTCCCAAATACACTTTCTGAACCTTTTAAAAGAAGGATTGTAGGTGTTTACTTATACATTTTTGATCAAGACAGTCAGCATTTTGTTTTAGCCCGTTTTACTTTCTATTATTATTTATTTTACTTTGAAATGAACAAATTAAATTGTGTTTTAAAATTTTTGACCAAGTTTGTGAAGTTTTTGGTGCATTTAAGTGTGCTGTACTGGTTATCAAATACATTTGTAATTCAGTACATGTATGTCTATGTTTAAAAACAATTTTTTAATATAAATTCAGCAATGTTTTTCTGTATCAGATCGGTATTGGCCGATACTAAACTTCAGATACTGATATCAGTATCGATATTGTAAGTGAAAAAAGTGGATCAGTGCACCGAAATAATCAATAATTAATGTAAAAATCATTATTGAATCAAACAGTTTATAATTGATGACCAGCTATTGTATGTTTCCTGGTTTTTTAATAATTTATCTTTTTATGACGTTTTTTTAGGTTTTAAGGCATCAATATCGATATCACTTCCAGATAAAATTAAATTTAGACACAAATCTGTCAGAAGTCTGAGTAGCATTGAGTTTAACAGCACATGCATTAGTCTAGGATGAAATTCAAAGCTGAAATAATTTGGGAAGCATTTTCACCTGCTCTTCAGCCTTCTTCCTGAGCTGCTGCACCCGGTAGGAGAGCTGCACATTGAGCACAAGGCGGCGCATGGTTTGAAAACGCCGCCGGGCCAGCCATGCTTTGGCATATTTCTGCAGAATCAGAGCTTTGTGCTCCTCCATCATCTGCAAAATTAGATAAAGAGACACAGAGCAACATATTTCACAAATCAGAGTTTTCCAGAATCTCAGCTCAGACTGACAGTTTCAGCATCGACTGCATTCAGGCTGGTGATAATACACAACATGTTTTGTTGTCTTATTATATTCTGACCAGAACCAGAACCCTTTACAACAGACTTGACTCTTTGAACACAATGAGATTTGAGTTTTCTGTGGCATTATGTCCTTTTAAATCATGATGTTGCCCTGGAATTTCTGTTTGCAAATTACAATACTACTACAGCGACACTTGATAAGTTAGTTTTGTCTTATTTCAAGTGTACTAAGATATTTCCACTAGAAATTACTTGGTGAGATTTTGTGTTTTTGCAGCGTAACCAATGATTAATCATTGATAATGTCACATATAACAGATTCTAGAGATTTTAAAATAAGTTAAACAATAAGATAAATGTAACAACATGGTGTTTAATGAAAAGTTTTGTTCTTTTCTTCCACATAGTGACAACTACTTTGAAATAATGAAATCTTTTTAAAAACCCTCCAAATGTTGTGAAAAGCAGCCTAAAATCTTATTTTCTTTTCAGCGTGTTGCGTGTGTTTAAAAGCTGCCCAACTGGGGGGAAACCTGTCCAATCTGGCAACGCTGCCTCAGCTACAGACCTTCTTGTAGCGTTTCCTGGCCATCCATCCTCTGGTGAAGGCCTGGATGGTGATGGAGGCCATCTGGACGACATGGTAGATCTGTCTCATGCGGTAACCTCTCCAGTGTCTCTGGATCACCACAGCAGCCCAGCCCCGCTTCAGGGTTTCAGCGGTCACCGTTTTACTGAAAGTTTGACAAGCGATAGTTTAGCTTTGCGATGGAGCGACACAGCAAAACTCTGCGTTCTGTGATGAGCCCTAACCGGATCGTCCTCTTCCCTCGGATGTACTGCTGCAGGATGACGGCCGCCTCTCGTAACCTCAGGTATTTCCTCCTGTGGCTCCATCCACGGACATGTTTCTGAATCGTCACGCAGGCTCCTCTCAGTCGATCCAGACGCAGCTTCTCCAGGTAAGCTACCTGTCCGGCACGGAAGAAGATCTTTGTACGGCCAAACTTGTACTGGTTGGAGTCCTGGAGATGAAGATAAAACACACATAATATCTTGCAAAAGCAAAAACCAGATGGTCTAATAAAGGTTTAAGTGACCAACACCAAAGACAAATTTTATGTAAAATTTTAAGAAAGTGTGGTGTGTATTTGTGTTCAGCCCTCTTTCTCTGAAAACTGTAACAGATTAAGTAATTAAAGTCTATCTGTGTGCAGAGGAGGGTAGAATACCCAAAAATTATTCTAAAGTAAGAGTAGCACAACTTCAACATGTTTTTAATCAAGTAAAAAAAGTTACTCAAGTAAGAGTAAAAAACTGCAGGTGTGTCTGGTGAATTTTTGGTTAAAACATGTTTGTTTTTCATTCAGTGTGTAGAAAATCCAGAAATTTTACTCAAGTAAGAGGAGAAATACTTCATAATAAAATTACTCAAAAAGTACAGGGTGGCAAAAATACTCCAAAAAGTAAATTTTTTCAAGAAAGTTACTCAAGTAAATGTACTTACTACCCTACTCTCTCTGTGTAATTTAACCTTTAAAGGTCAACTATTATGCAGTAATTTAGCACATTTGTGTCTATGTTTAAAAAAGAAACATTGTAAGTCAATTCAGTGCCGTTTTTCTGTATCACATCAGTGTCGGCTGATACAGGAAGAAGTGGATCAGTGCATCTCTCATTGAAGCCTGACGAAATGTGAAAAAGTCTCAGGTGTATGAATATTAAGTCTCATACTGAGAAACACTGGAAAATTACAGCTGACCTGAATCAATCTCTGCAGGACATTTTTGCAGGTTTGTTTCTTGTCGTTGAAATCTGCCTCCACGTGTGACATCAGGATGCTGTATCGGCTGTAAAACTCGATGTACGTCCACCTGGAAAACAAAGAGAGCGAAAAGATTTTCCAGGGAAAGCATTTACAGACATAAATGTGTTGCAAGTTACACAGACAGAGTCACCTGGACGGGTAGCTCTGTGCACTGATCCGAATAGTTTCAAGCACTCCGCAGGCCCGCAGCTGCTGCACCACTCGCCCTGAGTTGTATCTAAAGAAGAAATAACAAAAAGAAAGTAATCTGGAAAGTTTGGTGAATAAGGAGCTAAATACTCCAAATACAATTCCACAAAAACGTACTCAAATGGGAGTTTTTCATCGTTGGGCTTTATGCAGCGCACATAGTGAGGGGTGGTGGCGTTCAGGGTTTCCATCAGTAAAGACAAGGAGCTGCGAAACTGCATCAAATCACAATGTTCAGAGAAAAAAAAAAACAAAACAAGAAACTTGGGTTATTCTAGATAAATGACAAAAACTCACCTTATCTCCCACTGAGGTCCTCAGCTGCTTGTTGGCTGGTTTCACCGAAGGCCTGGCTGATTTAACTTTGACGCCTTTACTGGCCGCTCTGCTCGGCTCCTCCTCTTGGAAAAAATGTGCCAGAAAGGAAAACTGATAGCAGGCGCAAACAGAGGAAATGTGTTAAAGCGTTGAAAAACGGCTGCTCTGCCTGGCTTGTGTAAGACTTTCGGCATTTATAAACTTAGATCACCTTACTGGCTCTCATCGTGTCCACCAGCTCTTCATAAAGAGCATCTCGATTCTTCTCAAGAAAACCTTGGCACTGATATTCAACCTGCTCAGGAAACAAAGTTTAGATTAAAAAAAAACAGGTTTCAAGCCTCGGAAAGTAGCTAGAAAGTACAGAAATCATTCTGCATAATCTTTAAAATAACTCACTGTGAAGATAATAACTGATCCTCCCTTTTTTTTTTTAATCAGAAAATAACCAGATTCCACCACTAAACACTCACACAGGCATTGAAAAGGATATTTTTGGCTGCAGAAAACAAATTTATCACTTCATGAACAAACGGAGCTTGGTTTTTGAAAGTGAAAATGAAACTTAAACACAAATGGAAGGTTTTGCTTGTCGTTTTCCCACAAGCAAACTTCCACCAATACAACTAATTTAGAAAATTAATAAGATTTATATAAAAGTTTGACAACTGTTGAAGAGAAGGTCGTTAGCATGCTTGTTAGGTGGGAGATGCTTGAGGGATGAACCCAGCATGTCATTTGTTGTAATTCTAGTGACTTTTAGTGAAATAAAGTAAATATTTTTTAGAACTTTTTCAGCAGAAATGTATGTTATGTTGTGGTTTATTGACAAATTGCGGCACTCTGTAGTCATCCTGTTGCCGCTTATGCTAGTCTGCAAAATAGTGACAGTAAAAGTTGCGATAAACCGCGGGAGTCGGTTCTCTTCTGAGTGTTCATTACCCAAATGATGTGTGTATAATCACCCTAACCCCAATCCTAACCCCTTGACTTTTTGAATTCTGCAACTAAAAACTAACCAAAGAACGAAGAAACAAAAATTATTAGTATAACTAATAAAAACTAAACTGAAACCGGAAAATATTCAGCTGAGAAAATCTAGAAATCTAAAAACGAGTCGAATTAGATAAACAAAAACTCACAATGAAATACAACTGAACTATAATTCTAACTCTGGTACAGAGCTTTACGTTACTTCAGGGGGAAAAAAACAACAAAAAAACACATGGACCAATCAAGATCTGACTGCCAAATTCATAAGGATAATTCGAGGACAGACATCTTGTGAACTCTGGGTTGCTTTACTCCACCTTGTCTGCAAAGTGTTGAATCACAAATGCCTCATTTGATAACCTGGGCTTCTCAAACAAAGGATTGGCTTCCAGGTAGTTGAACAGCTTCTGCAGCCAGCTCTGGTCTGTCCCCTGAGGAAACTGCAAAAGGATTTTCCAATGTCAGCAGCAGATTTAACAGAAACGGCTTAAAAAGTCAAAAACACATTTACTAAGCATTCTTCATCAAGCAAGTCGAGGATCCCCATCTTTGCTTCGATCAGGTCAATGACAGGCTGATTATCATAAAAGTCTATCAGCGTCCAAGGGATGTCCTCCTTCATGTACTCCTCCTGCTCCAGTTTGAACACATGCTGAAAAGGAGGAGACGTAATATAAAGCTCATAAATCACCAGGCTGGAGCCAGAAAACCAAAATATGCTTCATACCAAGTTAAACTGCTGCTGGAGCTTTTCATTTGCATAGTTGATACAAAACTGCTCAAAGCTGTTGATGTCGAACGTTTCAAATCTGAGGAGAAGAGCAGAAGAAAATCTAACGATGAAGGGAAAACAGGAAAAAAGCATGAAGGAAGATAAGACAGGAAGTGTCATTTGCACCCGTAGATGTCCAGAACGCCGATGAAAGCGTGTTGTTTTCCAGGAACCTGCAGCGCCGTGTTGATCCTGCTGATGATGCAGTCAAACAGGTGTGCGTAGATCTGCTTAGCCAGAGCGTCTCTGCCGGCCGCCGCGCGCTCTTTAGGAACCGGCTTCACCACCGTCTCAGCCACCAGAACGATCCGGCGATTGCACAGCCATCGCACCAGGTCAGCCGCGCTCACGCACAGCAAGTCACAGAACGCCGCCAGGTGTGGATCGCTCAGCTGCGACATAAACGCGCCAAGCTTTTTAATTCCACCTGCTGAAATCAGTACGCATTTTACTTTGAAAAGCACTCACAGGAGCTGATGACTTGTCGTCCCCAAAGCTTCTGATCTCCACATTTCCCAAATGCAAAATTGCAGCCAAAACTTTAAATACGTCTGACTGGAAGTCCTCTTTCAAACCTGCATGTCAGGGAAAAGTTAGCATCTTAAAGCAAACGTGAGAAACGTAGAAAAATAAAATGCTTAAATGTGGGGTGAGTTTACCCAGAAGGGAGAAGGTCTGTCGAGTCTCTTCAAAGTCCTTTCTGTCATTCACACCATCGATGGTTATGTCGCCACCCATGCCGGTGTACCTGAACTCATCGGCACTCACTGCAAATCAGTAAGACAACAAAGTATCAAGCAAAAAGAGTGAAACCAACTTGTTTTTCTGTGAAAAGAGTACAAAAAACCATCACATTTTTAAAAAGACACAAACAAAAACTGCATTAATTCCTTATTATTCAAGCTGTTAGCTAAAGGGTTCATATCCACTGGTAAAACAAAGTCAGCTGAGCATCCAGCCTTCAGAAGCAACAACTCAGGACAAACACTCACACAGTCTGAGGTGCTTGAACTCTGCAGAGTCTGCACACGAACACATCTGGTAGAATATGTGGTAATTACGCTCATTTTCTGCCTGCAAAAACAATAAAGCAGGACAACACAAAACAAACATATGAATATATAAGATATCTACAAAGATGATGTAAAAAGAACAGCGCATGCATTGCCCCTCACTTGACCTTTGTCTCATTTAGTTAAGTTTTTATTGGGATCTTATGACAGAGCAGCACACCATTATGAACTGGAAGGGGAAAAATAAAAGGTTTTCACCACAAACACGTTGGTGTGTTTAAATAAAATTAAATACAACTACCAAAATGGCAACAAAAAAAATCCATCTGTCTTACATTTAATCAGAGGTTCAATCTGGATCAATTTTAAAGTTGAGAGCCGACAGTATCGTCATAAGATTACATCAACACAAAGGAGGCAAATCAAAAGAAAGACTTCTTTTAAAAAATTCAGAATCATAATTTTCAGTGATTGTCGACGCTCGTCGTTTTTTTCTGGTGCAGAAAGATGACGCATGTCTCACATCGAAGACATAAAAATCATGACTGTTCAGACTCTGGAAACAATCGGATCCGATTTATGGGAGTGGCACAGATCGGATTATTTTGGGGTGAAAAGATCGGAATCAGGCGGTTCAGAATGCAGTGAAAAAGTCGGATATTTTTCGCATTTGCCTGCTGTGAATGCAGCTTCAGTCCCTTCCACTAAGTAACAATGCTCTGCTTTTGAGTTTAGCATGAAAATATGTGAATAGATTTAAGGGGGTGTAAATACTTTTGCAAGGCTTGTATAAAGCTTTTTCCCCTACCTGAAAAACCACCCTGGACTTCTCTAACAGGTAAGTCCTCATGTTCGCTCCGATGATGCGATACCGCCTGTCAAAGCTGATCTCTGTGTATTTTCCAAACCGGCTGCTGTTGTCGTTTCGGGTGGTTTTTGCATTTCCAATTGCCTGAAAAAAAAAAAAAAAAAAAAGACAAAAACACCTTTGAATATTTTTTTGTTGATTCTACATCGTGTTGCTTCAAAATGTCGGGTAAAATTGTACCTCTGTGATCGGATTGGAAGCCAGCACTTTGTCTTCAACCCGAGTCTGACTTCCAGATTTGCTCACAACAGCAAAGTACCTCATAGCGTAACGCGCCGAGACGGTTTTGCCAGCTCCGGATTCCCCGCTCACAATGATGGACTGGTTTTTATGGTTCCTGTTAGTGAAAATCAATCAATCAAGTTTATTTATGTAGCGCTTTTCAGCAACAAAGCAGTTCCAAGTGCTTTACATCATAAAAAAACAAAAATACAAAGTCATCAACAGTCTTTACGCATCAAAATATTGGTTACTTTTTCGTTTATTGTGGTTCAAAAGCAACGATAAACTGATGGGGTTTTAGCCGAGCTTTAAACGAACTCAGTGTTTCAGCAGTTTTACAATTTTATGGAATTTTGCTCCATATTTGTGGTGCATAGAAGCCGAATGCTGCCTCTCTAAAATACAGTTTAAATTGTAGTGGCATCACAGGACACACAAGAATCAAACTGATTGAAAGAGAAATTATTACGATGGACTTCTGAAAAACTTCTGCATTTGCCTCTATCAATCGATCTGCATTTGAGTAGCAAATGTGAGCCGCAGTTTCTCTCTGACGAGCCTCAAGTCTCGATGGAAACTGAAACTGGTAGCAATGATCTCCTTCAGGAATAAATCTGTTTGTACGTGCTGATTTCTTTTAATCAGATTGGTTTCCATGCCTGTTTATCCCTCTCTCTATCTCTACTCCTTTTCAAGCAGAAAGGAGCAGGAAAGTAGTGCTACGATTATTATTTTGTTCTTGGTTATGTTTGCAGATGTTTTCTCTTGTCCCACTACTTGTTTGTTTAAAAAAAACTGATTAAATAATTAAATATATGTATAAATTTTGGGTGGGTGTGTTTCTGTATTTCTTCTTGGCTAATACAACAAATTAGCAAAACAAAAAACTGGCCATGACATATTGATCTAGAGCTATATCCAGAGAAAGTTTGACTGATTTTAGATATTCCAAGTGATTTGTACATTTTGTTACCTGCCCATCTGTTTGTACGCCTCCTCCGCCACAGCAAATATATGAGGATCCATGTCTCCCATGTTCTGGCCTGAATAAGCATGAATGATTGCGTCTCCATAGACAGGAAGCTGTTTATACGGATTTACAGCGACCAGAATGATACCTGGAAAAGAGGAACCAACAAGGCTGAGCCGAAAGCAAAACCTAATAATAACACACCTGAAATCTGTCCACATTCTGTTATTTTACACCTTAAAAATGTTTTACTGGGATTTATGTAAATGGGTTTAATGGGTGATTTTATTACACATTTTACCACAACTGGCCTTTTGAGTGCACTGTAAAACATTTGAAAAACATTTTTTATTAAACATCCCAATGAATTCAGCTCAGAAACATTTAGTGTGATCAGGACATTATCCTCAAGCTTTGCTGACTGAGAATTGCATTAAAATGAACATTTTCCTTAATAAAACACCAGAGTCAGATCAACGTAACGCACTTCCACCTCAGGAGACAGAAACATGCCGCTAAGCATTCTGGGAAATAGCTCCCACTTTTTCTTCTTTCAGTTTTTTAAGTGCAAACCTAAAAACTCAGTTTTTTCAACTGTTGGAGGTTTGACTAAATTAATAAAAAGTTAACACAACTTACTGCTGCAAGTTTATATTCCACAAACTCACATTTAGGGTCAAAATCTAAAACGTATTTGACTTAAAGAGTAGAAGACAGAAGACAGAAGACACAACTAAATGTGGCTCAAATGTTTTTCTGGTCTTTATGTGGCCAGAAATGAAAAGTTGACATTTCTGCCTCACATGTTTGCTGTGTGTCCTGAATGTCTTTCTTTCAACAATTAAACAAGCTTGACTCTTGTAAGAGCCAAATACATGAAGAGCTCAAATAAAAGCTGCTCTGTCAACAGATACTCCAAACAAAGCTCTGCAGCTCATCCAATGTCACTATTTGACTTTATTTTTAAACTGCTTTAGACTTTTCTACAGCTTTATCTCTGATTGTCTCCGTTCCCAGTTTGTTCCTTCAACAGCATCATGTTAGATACTGTTTGTTAGATATTCTCTAACAAACTTCTGAGGCTTTCAAACAAATCTGCATTTATTGGACATTTAATTAAATACACATCTAATTTGGTGACTTCTGAAGACGACAGGATTAAATTCATAGGGTGTCAGAGTAGTGACTTTTTTTTCACCTAAAACATCTTTTAGAAATAAAGATGTGGTGATTTTTTTTTTTTGTGCCAAAGGTACTTTTAGCTAAAAATGCCTTGGGCTATTACCTTTAAGAAGGTGGGAATATTAATAATAAAAATTTTGTAAAGAACATTTAATTCTAAAACTTAAAGATGTTTTAAATATATAAAAAAACACATAACCAATAATAAAACAGAACAGAAGCCAATAAATAAAATAGATTATGTTGCCTCTGTAAATAGAAATTATTGGGCTCATCTTCATTTATCTTGCTATTAATTGATCAATTGCTTATTGCAAAAATACAAAATCGTACCAATTATTTTTGGTTTAGTTTCTAGTGCAAATAAATTATTACACTTGAAATAAGACTAAACTAACTTACAAGTAACTTTTTAGTAAGATATAGGAGCTTGTTTTAAGAAAATAATTATTTAACATTGATGAAAAAGTGCTAGTTCCGTTGGTAGATTATTTCACTATAACGTGAAAAATATTTGTTATAAGTGAAATTACCTGGTAGTTTTTCATCAATAATAATAAAATATTTACTTAAAACAAACTCCGGTATCTTGCCAAAAAAAAAAAAAGTTAGTTTTGCACTAGAAACTATAAGCACTTTGTAAAATTTTGTGTTTTTGCAGGGCTGAAAACTGAGCATCAATAATTCTGCAAGACACTGAAGTAAGGAATAAAAATAAATATCCTTACCACAGTAGGTATAGATGATTCTGGACTCGACAAATCGGACTTTGAGGTTGTGCAGGACCGCAGGTTCATGCAGGTAGCTGAGAGCCGTGAGGTCGTTCTCCCCTACCAAGATGTCTGGGTTTCTGAGAGGGGGCAGTTTGGGCTTGGAGGGGTCAACCGGGTGGAGGTGAACCTACAGAACGATAAGTCAAAGGTCAGCTGCTCATTTTCACATCTAGGGATTCATCGGAGTTGCATGTAGACAGTTTATTTGCTCACAGTTCCGTCTTCGAGGAGTAATTCAAGAACATTATCGCCCGAGTGGAAGTCTTTAGTGATTTCAGCCGATTTCCACACTTGTTCTTCATCTGGTATCCACACTCTGTTATACTGGAAGAAATGGGTTAAAGAGTGAAAAATAATTAAGATTTTTACATAAAGTAAGCATAAACGTCACTCTAATTGTACATACATGTTTATATTTTCTAAAATAAATAAATAAAATAAAATAAATAAAATAAAAATCCACGATGCGTTACACTCCCTCAACACTGGGAAAGTTTCCATATGTCTGTGAAAACGTCAAATACATCAAACATATGTTAATAGTATAAAAATAATAAAGAGCTGACTCTTACCTTTGTGTACAGTTCAGATAAAGCCATGTTTGAGCTTCACTTTGTGTTTTTTAGCACCTGCTGCTTCCCTGTACTTTCTCTCCAAGTTGCCATAAAGTCCCTGAGAGACTACGCTTGTTTCCAACAACCATAAAACAATCACCGAACAAGTTTCACAAAGTAGGATCGCGCTTCCGGGAAGGGGTTTCACAATAAGAGCCCCACTAAAGGTACTAAGATACTTTAAAATAAAAACATCACGACCAAATCCATCCATTCATAGATTGGGGGTGTGGATATGTCAGTCACAATTTTTTTTTCTTTATTTTTACTACGAAAAATACAACTGCAAAAACAAAGAGTATTTGAAGTATAACAGTGTGGAAGTACCCAAAGAAATTGGAGGTGACGCTTGTTATAAAAAGTTAATCACTGGTTGGATTTTTTTTTTTTTACTATTATCATTATGCATAAATATCATGTACAAAACAGCAGTATTTTGGCATGTTTGTTTAAATTTTCTCTGTAAAGTATGTTTACCACCAAAATAACTACTGTAATATCTT
The DNA here is from genome assembly GCF_001443285.1 of Poecilia latipinna. NCBI lineage: Eukaryota > Metazoa > Chordata > Actinopteri > Cyprinodontiformes > Poeciliidae > Poecilia > Poecilia latipinna. The sequence continues at coordinate 10,224 of NW_015112870.1, read as the reverse complement.
CTTGTATGTATTTGGATATATTACATCTGTCATTTTAATTTATTTTTAATATAAAAAAACAATGAAGTTACATTTACTCAATTACATTTTCTTGAGGGAAAAAGTATCTTTAGGAGTATTTTCACTACACCATAACTTTGATTTTACTTGTCTTATATTATTATCATCTCCTTAAAGTCACCAGTAATAATAAATTAAAATTTCTGGACATTCTACCTAGCAGTGTAAGTAAGTTTACCAACAGAAGAGCAAACCTGTTTGGGCCAAAAAGACACTCAAATAATATAAATGTATAAAATATACTTTAACTATTGAATTCATGTTTTATGCTTTGTATAAAATTTGTCATTTTATATTGTTATTCATTTGTATTATTTTTTCATTTTAGTGTTTGAAATTCCCAAATTTGAATGTAACTTAATATTTTTTGTCTCTTTGATGAGATTGTAAAATATTAAATACCTTGTTTAGTCCTTTCTTAACTCAAGTAATTTTTTGAGTAACTTTTTACTTTTGAGTTAAAATATTTTGAAGTAATTTTACTCTAATACAATTTACCCACCTCTAGTGATGCTTCCTTAAAGTCTAAATATCAAATTCTTCCTTTGCTTGATCAGTAATCAAGGAAGTTGACTACTGAATCCTGAGCTTTATTTTGAAACTTCCAGGAAAGTGTCGTCTTTTCCTGCCCGGCTTGTAATTCACCTGCTCGGGACTTTGGCTGTCTCCGCCCCCTCGGTCTCGTGACAGGCTTGTCCCACCGTCTGAGGGTGTGCTCGTTTTATCAAGGATCCTCGCCACTAAAGAAACCGGATGCAAACCTCTATGACCTCGGTACATTCACGAACACTTAGGACGTAGTTTTACACCTGAACGGGTTTAATCATAAATATAAAAGCTGTCAAAGTCTCAAAACAACCGTGGATAAGTTAGTTCACATGGAAACGGCAGAAGGAAGACGTTGGTTGGTTAATCATATATCAGCATGGAGATAATTAAACGTAACTTTAAAATTTATGCAAATTTTATACATTGTATGCAAAATGTGACGTATTTAGCATACGATGTCACTGTAAAAATATGATTTTTGGTTTATGTTTTTCAATGAGAAAATCTTAGTGTTTTGAAAATTGCAAGTAGTTTAAATAGTTGGGGAAAAATTGACAAATTTGTCTTTAAATTCAGATATACAACAGGATGCTATAGTAGGTTATAGTTGAGCATAAGAGAAAGAAATTTTAGCATTCAAATTAATGCTTTAAAACATTTCAGATAAAATAAAATTAATATTTCTCTCCAGCTTGGCCTGACATCTAAACCATTATAAAACTGCTGCTGAAGTCCAAAGGCTTTTAAATATTTTTTAGAAATAACATTTTATAATTTTGGCTATAATAATAAATTTTTTTAGCCATGAAACAGTTCAATACATTTCTTATTCCACAAATCAAACGTGAAGTTTACATTCGTTCATCATTCATTCTGGGCTTTTAATGGTGGATTATAATGTTTTCTTTTCCAGGGCGAATAATTATACAGCATTTAAATTCATTGACTTAAAAGCAAGAACTGTGTGTTTATTTAACTTTAATGTGGCGTTTGCCCAACCCACACAGAGTAAAATTATTTATATAAGCTCATATTCATACAAACATTCCCACATGTTAGGAGTCTTTCAGTCAGCTGAAGAGAAACTCTTTCTGTAGCCATCAACAACCTTCTTTTTTAAATTTGGCTGAACGTTTGGTCTCTCTTCCTGTCAGAATCGGTAGCGTTGACTTAATTTTTATTTTTTCCCTGGAACTATGCTTTTATGCAGAATCCAGAAACTTTCAAAAAGGTTGAGATTGGGGCTTTAGGATGGCATTTCCAAACAGACTTAATGAGCGTTTGGCATAATTATCCAGTTTGAACTACGAATTATGTTTAATAATTATTAAACAACTCAAGAACCAGAATGCCCCGATGAAGAAAGTTTCACTTTCCCATGAGCTGAGATGTTCTCAACCCCCCAAAAAGTAGGAAAAATGACACAAAAACAAAAATGTGTCTTTTCAGACACGACTAAGATTGCGTTATTTGGCAACAATGATAAGAAGTTTGTTTGGAGGAGCCACAGTGAGAACTTTAAACCTAACAATCAGGCATGGTGGTGACAGCATCATGCTGAGGGCCAGTAATGCTGACTGTGAACAACCAGATGGTGGAAAACTGACCATTGCATGTTCCAGCAGGACAACGATCAGTTTTGAACTAAGGTGGTAACTCTAAAACTTTCAAGACATTTAACTCCATTAGTTAGGCGTTATAATTAATTACAATAACACCTAACTAAGCCAGACTGTTTTTAGATAAATCCACAATGAATTCAAACTTGTGCACCAAAGTCTAATTTTTCAAAGTCACTACGATGTACACTGAAAAAACACAACAGCTGATCCAACTTTTTTTTTTTTAAAACCGAGTTAATTTGATGCTTAATCAAATAAAATTTATCCACGCAAATGTTACAGAAAAGTAAATAAATCAAGTTTGCCAAACTTAATTCAATTAAATGAATAGAATTAACTCAATTTTTTTTTTGTATGCTGTATTCTTATTCCACTCTGGAAAAAGGTTTAAAATTTGTTCACCCTTCACATCCATGATGACTGTAAGTTAGCCAACGGCCAGCGCTGTATTTTTACTAATGCCAACAGGTGAAATGTCACATTTCTTTGCTAAAATTCTTAATTTTCTTTATAAAGTTTCCCCTTTAAGGAACATTTTTGCATATTTCCTATTCAGTCGGTTTGTATTCTTGGGGGGAAAAAAGACAATATTCACACATCTATAAATAACATCTTTTTTTAAGATGCAAACTTTGATGGAAAACAGTCTTTGGTTTATTTTATTTACTTGTAAACAGGATTAGAAAAACAAGGTGCGATCAGAGGTCAGAGGTCAGCTCTAGACACGGATAAGGAAGCCCAGGTTGAGGCTTGCGGGGATCTGGATGGTCTCCAAAGCCACAGAGGAAGGCGTGAATGGGAATGTGACAGAGAATATTTTCTTGGCGTCCATCATCAAGTTGGACGACTCAGCTCTGTCTTTCAAAAGGTTCTAAAAAGGAAGAAGAGAAAAGAGTTAATGAATTATTACATGAAGACTTCATAATAAAAGACTAGAGATTAAAACAGTGGTGCCCAAACTTTTTGCCCCCCCTAAAATTGGCAAATTTAAACTACTCACAAACCAAAAAATTCATAAATATAAAATCTACAGGTACTTGAAGCTTTGAAAAGGCTTCACATTAAAAGAAAAACAAACAATTTACACATTTTTGGGGTCATCAGTTACGAGTTAGGGCTGATTAAAATCATTTCAAAGGTCACAAATGGCCCTCGGGCCACATTTTGGACACCCCCGTATTAAGACCTTACTTTAATGGTGGTGATGAATGTGTTTGAAACTCTTTCTTCAAACTCAATTACTGGAGTGTACAAGGTCAGGATTTTAACAATCTGTTAAAAAAAAAAAAAGATAAGAGTGAATTGAGTTGTATTTATTTGTGTAAATATTTAAAAAGCTGGGATGTTTTCTGATGCCGAACCTGTGCTGTGGTGAGGGAGGAGCACATGCTACAGATTGCTTTGGCATCAGCTTCAGTGTTTTTCTTGATTTGTAAAAGCTGTGCAGCCTGAATGAGAGGCTCCAGAGTTTCCTTTGCTCCACAGCCGCTCAGCTCCCTCTCTGACAGCCACTCATCCAGCTGCCAAACGTTGTACCTTCACCCAGAGAGGAGGACAAGACACACTTCAGATTAAAAGTGAAAAGCACTACAAGGAGTTCATGTAAAAGGAGTTTTCATAAACAAAAGCAACGCGAGGAGGAAAATTATTCAGAATTGCAGGTTTTCTACAAATTCAAAACAAAAAGGTGTAAAATTTATCCTCCTCACTCTGCTACTTCTAACTGAAAGTGGATATTAGATTTAAAATTTAGGTTTCCAAAGCGGCTCCACTCACTCGCTCTTTGGTTACCTAGCAACTCACTCACGCTTTGGTTACCTAGCAACAAGCTGGCGAGTAACTAGCGCAGCAGCAGTTTAAGGTTTCACCAAGGTGTCTCATAACTGACTAAAAAACAATTAATGATGTTAAATTATTGGACGTTATTATTGGAAATTTTATTTGTACTATTTTCTCCATGAGAATATCAATACATATCAATAAATAAATAAATAAATAAAAAAAGTAAATGTGTGTAGTTTAAAATCACGCTTTGTTTTTTAAAGTAATGCCGTCTTGAAAAAATACTGTGCACTCGCAGCCATAAAGGGACTTTATAAAGTATTAAATAGTTTTCTTTTTAAATCATAAACATTATTAAAATATTGCAGTCTAGTCTATATTGCCCACCATGCTTTGCTGGCTTTAGCATCTCAGGAAGTTAAAAGTCTATCCAACTGGTCAATATACATCATTAGCAGCAGAATTTGACAGAGCTCTAATTTTTATGGGTATTGTTAATCCAAATAATGCATAAATCTCTCTTCTGTTGCCTCCTTCACGGTTAGTTTTAGAAAATAAGAAAGTGTTGCTGTGATTACCTGATCTGTAGGCCTTTTCCCCACGAGCACATGTCTTTCCTCAGCAGCAGGTTGTTAAGTGTCACGGCGCTGATGATGTAAAACTGCTGTTTGACCACCTGCTTGATGATGTCAGAGTCCATCCCGTGTTGACTCATGGTGGTGTGGAAGAAGCTGAGACGCTGCAGGAGGACCTCCACTGTCAAAGCTTCATCAGGGCAGCTGGGGCTCCTCTTCCTCAGGCCTGTTGGTTTGGAGCCTAAAACTCCCTGCTCTGCCTCATGCTCCAGCATGCATGGTACTACAAAACACAGCAGTATGATTTTAAGACATAATGCCTTGAAAGAATATTCACTTTGACATTCAAAAATGGCCCTTAAAAAATGGTCAAGTTGAGACCAATGGACCAGACTGAAACTTTTGATAGAAAGAAATAAAAGATACAAGAAAAAACAAACAAATTATTGGGCTAATTTTAATTTATGATGTGATTAATTGATTTATTGCAACAAGCTTAAGTTTGGGCTCAGGTCTTCTTACTTATCAGGGGTAGCAGGATGTTCTCCATGCTTTTGATGATCTGACGGTAGATTTGAATGGCCAGGTCACCAAAAAGCTGATGGTACTCTGTCAGCTCAAAGTTAGCCAGGCATTGCTCGTTCTGCTTAGCAGTGTTGTGCACCATAAACACCTGCAGGGAAGATTAATTACATGATTATGCAGCTTTATTTAAGACGCAGGTAAATCTTGATGCTCACCTCATCTCCACTGTACTGCTTCAGACAGTGCATTAACCGGCACGTGTTGGCCAGCCAGAACGACACCACCTCAAAATCATTTCCTTTTCTCTGCACGGACAAAATCAAGTCAAGCTTTTTTATAAAACACATTTCAGCAACAAGGCAATTAAAAATGCTTTACATCATAAAAACGTCGTACATCACCAATTATTAAATAAGAAAAACAAAAACAGTTTGTCAAATTAAATCATCAAAATTATCAAGCAAATACACATCAAGTTACTACTACACTGCAAAAGTACAAAATCTTACCAAGTACTTTTGTTCTACTTTGAGTGTAAATATCTTCAGACACTAGAAATAAGATAAAACTATCTTATAAGTAACTTTTCACCAAGGTATAGGAGCTGGTTTTAAGTCAATAAATCTTCAATTTTGATTAAAAAAAAAAGTTCCACTAGCATATTTTTTTCACTTGTGGAGAAAATGTCTTGTTCCAAGTGAAATATTGATACAATTTTAACAATATTAAGGAATTATTGACTTAAAACAAGCTTTCTGTCTTGTGAAAACTTACTTGCAAGTTATTTTTGCCTTATTTCAACTGTAATAAGATATTTGCATTTGAAATTAAACAAAAACACTTGGTGAGATTTTGTGTTTTTGCAGGGAAACCAAATTCAACTCTAAACAGGGGGAAGGAGAAGCCTTGATTTAAAGGAACTCTGTGTTTCGGCTGTTTTGCAGTTTTCTGGAAGTTTGTTCCAGATTGGAGGAGCATTGGGTCTGGTTCTACTGGGAGCCTGTGGTGATGTGCTTTACCTTCCTGGTTTTAGCATTGCAGTAATCAATGCGTCTAAAGATAAACACATAGATCAGTTTCTCAAAATTTTGTTGGAAATCAGTCCAAATTAATCTAAAAATAAACCCTGGCATTTGTTTTTCAACTGATCGAGGTTAAACGCGGCACCTTGATGACGCCTTTGATGCTGCTGATTGTAGAATTGAGGAGAGTGCTGAGTCTCCTGTCGTCGTTCACGCTGTCTGCATATCGAAGGCACATGAAGATGATGAAGGCAGGAAGCCCTGGAGTGAAGCTGACTGCGACGCCGCGAGGCTTCAGATCTGTGAAAATCACCACAGTCACTGAAAACCAGAAACATCCTGACCTACTGTTATCACATGAAACAGACGGGTTGTTGGAACAACGCGCACCTACGACCAGGTTCTTGAGCAAATGACCCGTGTCGTCCTCCTTGAACTCCAACATGCCCTGGAACTCCTTCTCCTTGCGTGCGATGTGCACCGGTCGGACCGGCATGCTCGTATCAGAAGAGCTGATCGTCTGACGAGCGTTCGCTAAAAATAATATGAGAACCAATCAGATCACTGCCAGGTTGTAATTTTTTAACTGTCATGTCAACAAATCAAACTCTGACTTTAATCTGAGAAAAAAAGTCAAATTCCTTTTTTATTATTCATTACTGATGCTAAAAATAATGCTACTAATAATAAAAACTAAAATTAATAATAATAGCAATGATAACAGCAATAATAATAATAAGTTATAAGCAATAATAATAATAAGTTATAATACAGACATAATACACTACACAGGATAAGTGACATAATTAATTTGATAAATTTTGCTTGACTTTTTATCCAGATTGTGAATTTTTGTAAAATATGGGTTCATATTTTCAAATGTAGTACGACTGGATTACCTTCTAAATCTTCCACTTTTTTCATATACAGCTTAAGTTGTTTTTTCAATTTGCGTATTGTTTTATCTTGTTTCTGTTGTTGCTCCATTCGTTCCTGAAATTAAAGAAAAAATAAATTAATGATGAAATCTGAATTTTTATCGACGTCTTACTTCCATTGAGAAGAAACAGCAATGACGGACACATCAGAACTTGGTTTGAGGTAATTAGAAAGGAAGAAAGAGCGATCACAAATCCAGAAAACAAACCCACCAGATTCTCAGTGGTGAGCCGCGTTATCTCGTGCTTCAGGCTTGCATCTATTCGGGCATCTTCGGGTAAAAGGAGGCTCGTAGCCAGCAGCTTTTGTTGATGCTCCTTTTCAGACCTCAGTTTGTTCATCTCCTCAGTCAGCTTCCTGTACTTCTCACTGTGAAGACACTCCTGCTCCTGCATCTGGGTCTCCAGAAGCCTGCAGGATGTTTGGATCGTGATCAGATCCAGGGTAGAAAACAAAGAGCACACTCACTCAGTTTGTTCTAGTGTTTTATCATGCAAATAAACAACAAACAACACACACACAGCGCTGCGACATTCTATGTCCACAAAGATAAAACCAAAATTAAAATGTGCGAAAAACCAACCATTAAACTCAGATATGAATAAAATATGTACGAAATCCTAGAATTTTCTTTTTACGATGGCTATAAACTAGCAATGGACAATAAATCAATAAGATATATCATAATAGACATTTAATCAGTATCAACAGATAATGTGTATGATAGAATATCCAATAATTTCACAGAACTGCACAGCATTCTGGGAGATGTAGGCAGAGGAAAGGCTTTAGCTGCTTAGCCCAGCTAAGCAAGATTGGTGGAATCAACTGACTCACTCATTCTTTGGTTACCTAGCAATTCAGTCACTCTTTGGTTACCTAGCAACTCAGTCACTCTTTGGTTACCTAGCAACAACCTGTTGAGTAACTTGCACAGCAGTAGTTTAAAGTTTTGCCTCTGTGTCTCAAAGCTGATTAAAAACTAAAAACAACAGTGTAGTCTGAAAACTGGATAAAACACAAAAGGTCACAGCACCAGTTTTGCGGTATTTCAGATATTTAAGACAAAAAAAAAAAAAACAATCAATAACTATCTATATCAACTGATAGGAAACACTTATATCGTGTTATGTTTTTCAGCCATGTTAGTATAAAGCCTAATAGATGTACAGTATATTGCATCATTACCTATTTGTCTCTTTCAAGCCTTCATAAGCAAGCCACAGCTCCCCATCTTCATTCAGGGTATGAATATTAGTGGATCTGAAGGAGAAGCATCAGAAAGTGACTGCAGGCATTAACATCTCCAATTAGAAAGAGTTGAGTTCCCATATAAGAAACGAGAAAAGACAAAGGTAGTCTTAACAGCTGATTTACTGGGAAGAGAGATAAATGGGAAGAATCCTCAATTATTTTACTGTTGTAGACAAAAAAATAACATAATTTTACAAGCAGTTATTTACACTAAACATCTTATGAATAAAATACATTAAGGAAAACAAAACATCAAGATTACATATTGTCAACTTTGTTTTTCTTTGCTTTGTTTTCTCAGTTTGATCATACTTAAAATCTGTTAGCAGCTGAAGCAGAAACACACTAAAAGTTACTGAATTGTTTTACATTTTCATGGGTGTGGGGGGTGCTCCTCTTTATTCACATGTTTCTAAATAAAATTCTTTCTAAATAAAATTCCTAACCTCAGATGAAGTTCAGTCAGTTTCTGCCTCTTGTCATGTTTTAATTTAAAGCTAGAAATCCTAAGAATGATTTCTAGCTTTAAATTCGTCAATACAACTCAATTAAAAACATACATCTTGAAAGTCTCAATAATTTGGGCTGTATTATTTTTACGTAAGAATAACATTTATATGGTATACAAATTATTCTGCTCAGTTATGGTTCACACATCTTAGAAGACAGAACTTGCACAGTTCGTGGATTTCCTTCAGGTGCATTTTTGCTTTATTGATTAGAAATTATTTGAGAAATTTTTTGGCAGGATGCAGCATAAAAACAGAGCCAAGTGGTTCTTACCTGTCAGAATCTTGTAAATCTTGTAATGAGTGGATTTCACCGAGATCCAGTTTCACACTTTCTCCAAGTACAGAGTCCTGGAATTAAATTATTATTTAGACAAAAAGTTCCTTTATTAATTACATTTTAATATGATTATGAAGAACACATGCAGTCCATGTAACTTCTCACCCTGTGTTTAAGAGCTTCCTGACGAACCATATGTGAACGGAGGAGCAGCACCTCCTCTTTCCGCAGCTCCAGCTCCTCGTTGGAAGAACTGAGTTGTTCCAGCAGAATGTTGTAAGGCAGAGAGCCAGCAGCAGGGGGCGCCAAATCGCTATTCTCACTGGTCAGAGACTTCCGCAGTTCATTCAGATTCTGCTTCAGTTTCTTGTTCTCCGACTCCAGCTCTTGCCGCTACATTAGAAAACAGGCTGAAGATCAAAAATCTAGAACCATTTTTTGGTTTTATGCATATTTCAGATTCAGTAATAAGGAAAGTCGCACCTTCAATTTTTCTACGTCCAGTTCTGTCCTGCCAAAAGTTGTCTGTATCTCCACTTCCTTGTTTGTTTAACAGAAAAATATCATGTAAGATTCAAACACCAAACAGCTGAACTTTAGATAAATGTTTATAGAGGCATTTCATACTTTTGCCTTTTCTTGTTGGGCCTCCTCTTTTTTGCCCAGCTTTTTCCATAAAGATCGATTTTCTCCCTCCAGCTCCTTCACCCTTTTCTGAAGCTTTAGAAGAATGGGCAGGTCCACTTTAGTCTCGACCTCATCCTGCCAAAATACAGGCAAACTTTAATTAGATTAGACAGATCATATTAATTTAACTAAGGCACTGGACTGCTAGAGGATTAGAAACACAGATAAGTAAAGACAGAACTGCAGTAAATTACAAAAAAAATGTCTATTTCCCATATTTTTTGTGAAGCACAAGGAAATGTTTTCTACTCCATCGTGCATAGTTCACATCAAGCAGTTGTGATATTTATAGAACTTGAACAGAAGCTGTGTAATCCTATTTTACAGTCATGTAAAAAAAAAAAAAAAAAAAAACAATTCTTTTTCAAGGGTTGTTTGGCCTATTGGCAAGTTTACATACTCAGGAAATTTTTCTTCATT
>NW_015112869.1:424011-434152 GCF_001443285.1 Poecilia latipinna | reverse complement strand
CTGGGAAATTGAGTCTTCTTTTGTGTTTGTTACATTGTTCTGGTCGGCCCTTACGCTACGGAGCCCCTTAGGGGACATGGGGATCGCCCCCCCCCCCCCCTTTTGCGTTACATTTTGCGAGGTAACGCCAAAGGTTTGCGTTCCCTCGCAATAATGTACTGATTAGTTAATGCGGCATAACTGAGTACTGAAAGTCTTTCTTACGGTGTCGGTGGCCATTGTAAGGATTTCGTGAGGTTTTTACATACGTTAATGTCTCGTTGTGAAATATCTGAAGTTTTATATCTTTATCTTTAGGATAGAAATGCATCACAAACCTATTATATAAACAGAAACTTCCCGTAAGTGGGAAAGACGAAAAAATACATCAAAACTATTTGGAGTAAAGTTATTATTACGGGGTAAAAACTCATCCTACAGTTTTGATTGTGTCTCTTTTGTGTTGGTAGACTGAATGGTTTAAAGGGCCGTTTTCGTGTGCAGCTTGATCTCAACCTGACACAAACAGACATAAACATGCAGTGAATAAATTAAAATTAAATAACAGCATTTGCAGTCATTTGATAGTTTTCAGGTTGGCCCAACATTGTCTTAATTAAAAATCCAAACATTCTGATAATCCTTTTCTCTGCTTTTTTTTATGTCTTGCACTCAATAAACCAACATTGGACATATGGAAAACAAATCTGAAGGAAATTGGTTCCACTAACCACACAGATGAAACAGAACAAATGAGTGTTTTATCTGGCTAAGCGGAATATGTTTTCCTAGGAAATGTTTTCTTTCCTAGGAAAGCAAACAGCTCAGCAGTAAACACAAAAAACAGGATAGAAATGCATCACAAACCTATTATATAAACATGGTCATCACATGGTCTGCAGTAATAAAAATACAAAGTGTTGGTCAATAATTATAAATCTGTAAATCCCAGTGAGCCCCATGTTTAGATTCTTAATTCATAGTACTTCTGTATTCTTTTTGAAACAGGGACATCTTTTGGTGTTTTCTATGTTGCAAAGTAATTGAGATAGAACAAAAGCATCCAAACCATCAACAATGACTAACTTCCTCTGCCTCTTCACAGCTTGATGTTGTGGTATTTGTGATGATTTGCTGTGCTTATTTTCTGTCAGGAGTTTTTGATTTTGGCCAAAAAATTCAGTTTTGCTCTCATCTGGCCAGAACACCTTGTTTTACAAGTTTACTGCACATACATTTTTATGGTTTGTCAAACTGTAAATAGGACTTATGATTTTTTTTTAAACAATGGCTTTATTTTCATTTCCTCAAAGTCTGCATTTGCGCAGTGCAAAATAAATAGTTGCCTTGTCTGATTAATGATCTTGTCCACCCTGTGGGATTACATAACACACAGGTGGCTTCTGAAAGGAGGTTCGTGTACTAGACTTCACCTAGGGAAATTCAATAGAGAGGGCTGTACACAATGCATGCCACATTTTCAGATTTTGATTTGAAAATATTTTTCAAAACCTTGTTGCATTTCACCCCACTGTTAGTCACTACTTTGCTTTGGTCTGCCGCAAAAAACAAACAGACAACAACAACAACAACAACAAAACACACTAGCACAAATTTTGTCGTTATAGAAAATGTGTAAAAGTTGACGATGTTTGATTAAAGGAAAATTACAGCTTTTTTCTTCGCTATCACTAAAACTATCACTAAAAATGCCTTCACATAAAACTCACTTTGAATTAATTTGAAATATTTCTTCACCATTGTGAGTGCCAATGTCTTTTTCTCTGCACATTTATAACAAAATAAAATTATGACATTTTATACATACAATGCTTCTTTCTCTTACTTTTTTTTTGTATTTGTATAGTTTATATTATCCATTCAGATACTAGTGAAAGATGAAAAGAAGATAAATAATGACGAATTTAACGCCTCTTTTCTAATTGGTCAGCGGTCTACAGCGCGTTATTTTAACCACGCCCCCTTTTCCGGGTTCATTCATGCTGCCCTGATCCGCTATCGCAGTGCTTGCTGCTCTCTTCCAGGTCTGTCAGCCTTTTACTTCAGCTTGTGAGGTTCAGCTTAGACCCAACCATGCCTGGGATTCTGCTGGGAGAAGTGTTTCCAAACTTTGAGGCGGACACGACCTCCGGAAGGATTAAATTTCACGATTTTCTGGGCGACTCGTAAGTGCGCACGCTCGGAAGAGCTCTACCTCTAACCATAACTTCTCAATTTTCTACATCTTTGAGTAACAGTGTAACATGTGGTGAAAGCCTGCTTTCTAGAGTGAGGAGTAGAAAGTTAGGACGTTGCAGTAGATCAATTCTGAATGTTGTTTTGTTGTGTTTATCCGACTCCGTAAGACTCCACAGTTAAGTGATGCCAGCTGGCTGCAATAAGCAGGATGCATAACTTGAATAATTTACCTGTAATCTTTATTTTACATGTTTCACTGAAGCACAGAACTAATATAAAGCCTCAAAAACAGACAAATTTATGAAATTCATATAAAAAAAACATACCTTGAGGCTTGATTGTTCAAAAATGGTGTTGATTTCGTGGGAATGCATGTTTTTGCTCATGCTGCATAAAGGTGCATGATCGTTTTAGATGTTTTCTTTCTAATAAAACTGATAAATCTTGACCAAACAGGAAAAACCTGTTGTCACCAACCTCTAAATTCAAATTTTGTGGATTTCTTTTCCTCCTGCTGACGCCACGCAGATGAACGCATGTGCTGGACACTAACTAATTTCTTTCTCACTGTGGGAATAGTTGTTGGACTGGGAGAGGCAGTCATCTGTTAAAGCTGCGTCCTGGATTTTCTAGTCTCCTGTTATGCTTCTCATCGATTAAGATTGTTCCTGCTCGGTGCACGTGGAAGCTCGAATCCCTGGAAAACGCAGGACAAATCCCATTTTGAATAATTTGTTGTTAGAACCTGCTCCAGAGGGCATGGGGGTGGGGGGAGGTGGTGTGATTCTGGCCAGCTAGACATCAGGTGATCCTCATACCGCCTGGGGCGAGGGGTTTTTCTGTTCCCCTTTTACTGCATGTGACGTCAAATCAAAAGAAACAATGTGATGTTTTGCTTTTGATGTCTGCCATAGCTTTCTCATTTTCTTAACTTATGTTGCTCTTATCAACACTTCAGGGGATTTGTGAATAATAAATCTAGAAAGCATGTGCCCCTCAGCCTGAGGTACCCAAACATGTGACTAGAATGAGGTGCACTGACCTTTCAGGCTTTACTGAGGTCCAATTGTTAATAGCATGTGCTCTTAAAATCATGTGTTCCTGAGTTAAGCTTGACGTAGAGACGATGGATTTTATTTGTTTTTTTTTTTTTCCTGCAGGTGGGGTATCTTGTTTTCCCACCCGGCGGATTACACTCCCGTCTGCACCACCGAGCTCGCACGCGCCGCCAAGCTCACCGATGAGTTCAAGAAGCGCGGCGTGAAGATGATCGCCCTGTCCATCGACAGCGTTGAGGATCACAAGAACTGGAGCAAGGTGAAGCACACCAACTAGAGTGCTTGTGGATCGACCTATGACGATCAGTAGTCGTTTGCACTCTAGTGGCGTTGTTGCCTGAAATCCTCATGACTAGGGGAAGCAGGATTATTTTAATAAACCTCAAACTGAATCAGGGATTTGAGCATTTTATTGACGTTTTGTGCTCATTGACTTTTATTGTTGGTTCAAAGTCCAATCATTTCACCCGTAGAGACACTCCTCTAGTTCATGAATGTTTATTAGTCAATAAAACACGTTTTACTATTTCTGGTGGGTAAATCGATTTTCTTAAATTAGAAATATTTTAGAAGAAGCTAAGGGAGGTTTAGTTTAATCCATGTGAAGGCTCACGGCCAGTGAAGTTAAACATTAGCGCTTGAGCACGTCCCAACTAGAAGCGCAGCAAGCAGAGGTTGGAATCATCCAGTTTTTTCTTGCTTGCTAATCTGCACCCAAAGTACATTTTTGTTTCCCTCCTCCACCTCCCCCCTTCTATTCATTTTATTTATATGGACCTAATCACATGTAATCACAAGCCACTTTACAAAGAGGGGGAAGAAAAAGTTATTCAATCCAATCATGCATGAATTCCAAAAGATTCCAGTTGTCAAACAATGTTTCAAGTTTATTACTCTAATCTGTTAAAAGGTTTTCTGAGATTGCTCAGTCATTGACTTGCAGCATTCGCTCCTCTCTCTGGGATGAGCGCGTCACGGCAGGAGAAAATCCCATATGTTTGAGAAGACGGAGCGTACTTGTTTAAAAAAGAAACGGAAACACTGATTGTAGAGCACTTTCTATGTCGCAGAGGAGTAAGAAGTTAATGGCAGCAGTAGCTCCTTTAGTGGCTTCATCTAGGAGAGAAACACATCTTTAACAGATGAGTGTAGTGCCAATTTTCAAGCTTGTACGATGAGAGAGGGCACAATAGTCACAGCAAAAGTTCAGCGAATAGCTTTATTTAGAAGAGATGCATGGTTAAACACTGACAGTCATGCCAAGTGTATCATCGATTAAAGGATAATGTTCACTTGTTGGCAGCACTTGAACCTGGTTTTGGCTTTGTAGTTTTAAAAGTAACCGTCTGCCTCATGGAGCTGGTTCCTGCCTCCCATTCTACTTTTTCAAATTCTCTGGACCAGCAGTAAAGCTGCAGACTGAGAGCGAAGTGCTCTGTTGGGAACATATGGACCAATCGGATCTCTGATGTATGATGGAGCCTGATTATTAAGGGCTCTGTATGAGAGAGGGGGAGGATCCCCATTCCCATTCCTGATTGCAAACAAATAGAGAAGTCCAGCTGTAACGTAACTAATGCATAGGCTAGTTTTTGCAGCATCAGTCGTGGACAAGATATTTAATGCCAACCAAATCAATTGACTTGCGAAACAGTTTTTTCCCCCCCCCTTTTTTTTTTTCAATGATTGTGTCTTGTCAGAATTTAAAAGCAGAAAAATTAGTCATCCAGGTTTTTACGTCTTCATGCCTGTAGTCTACCTAACAGATCGGATTTATGGATGAATATAGCTGAGTGTCATCAGCACAGGTGGAGATAAAAGTAAAGAGAATTGCTCCAAACACTGAACCCTGTGGAACTCCACAAATGGACTGTGAAGAAGATTTGATTTGTATCAACAAACTGGAATCTATCAGACAAATAAACCTGCTTAGTGGTTGTTTCCTGAGTCTCTGTAGCATGTTCAAGTCTTTCTAAAAGAATATTGTTTGGCTGTTTTGAAAGCAGCACTGGCCTCTAAAAAGACCAGAACAGATACAAGTCCATTATATCAACAAATTGGCATGTCATTAGCGACTTTCACCTGTGCTATTGTTTAAAAAATAAAATTAAAAAAATCAAAATTAACCACTCCCACTATTTTCAGTTCCTGAAAGGGTTAATAACCAGCATCCCTTTTTTTATGGCATTTTTGGAGTTGATTGAAAACTGTTGCTTCTATCAAAGAACTGCTGTACTTTTTAGTTTCTCTTTAATGTGTTCTTATCTTAAAACTAGAACCAAAATCAGCCTGACCAGTGCACCTCTAGCTACAGTGACGCTGTAAAAAACTCTTCCGGCTGTAGCTCTAAGTAATGTGTAAAGCACAATGTGTCTGACGCCCCGTTACAGGATGTGATGGCGTATGCCAATGAGGCCGGCAGCCCTCTGCCTTTCCCCATCATCGCCGACGAAAAGCGAGAACTGTCGGTCCAGCTGGGCATGCTGGACCCCGACGAGAGGAACAAGGCTGGACTTCCCCTGACCGCTCGCTGCGTAAGAATCCCGCTTTCTGCCTGGTTTCAATAACGAATCAAAGCTAAAATTCAAGTTTGAGCTTTTTCTCTGGATTAAAATTGACATCAGATTATTTAAAAAAAAAAAAAAAAAGGTAATTCAGTGCATCAAATCTGAAAACATCTACTTGTTCAGGCCACGAGCAACGACCCAGCATGTTCTCTGATGCACGTTGTGTAGACGGAGGTAATACTGTAATTCCTTCTTCTTCTGTTTGATTCAAGACTCCAACCTCTGCAGGTCCACAGAGAACATGATGCAGTTTTTGAACAGAACATTTTACAGAAATGAAGCTGTATGTGTTATACTCCTATATGGAATGGGATTTCAGTGTTTGTGAGGCTCTGGTTAAGTTTTTAAAATGGCATTGGGGAAAGACAAGTCCAGATTTCCCCCCCCCCCTTTTCCTTTCTTGTGTACACCTCTCCTTGCTTCCTTTCTTGTGTCCTTCCTTCTTTTCTTTCCTCATTTATCCTACCTCGCTCCTCTTTTCCTTATCTACCTCCCTCCTTCATTTCCTAGTCCTACGTTTAAACACTCTGTTAGCCTTTATATTCTCAGGGCATTGACTGGTTGAGAGGCAATACTTTCTTGGTCTTGCTCTCTGAGACAAAATTCAAACATAATCTTTATTCCTTTCAGGTGTTTGTGATCGGCCCGGACAAGAAGCTGAAGCTGTCCATCCTCTACCCTGCCACCACCGGGAGGAACTTTGACGAGATCCTCAGAGTCATCGACTCTCTGCAGCTGACGGCACAGAAGAAGGTGGCCACGCCCGTCGACTGGAAGGTACGAAGTTCAAATTACGGACACACAGTCTCAGCACTGTCCCAGTCATGACACGCTACTTATTTTTTAATCATGTGATGTGACAAACCATTGCCTTCTTTTTAATTTATGCATTTACTTCTTAACAATTTATTTTTTGCTTTGTTTTATTTCTTATTAGCCTGGTGAGAAAGTCATGGTCGTTCCTTCACTTCCCAATTCTGAAGCCACCGCTCTCTTCCCCAACGGAGTAACAACCAAAGAGATGCCTTCTGGGAAAAAGTACCTGCGCTACACTCAGATCTGAAGACAAAGAAATACAAACCAAATAAAAAAATATATACATCGCTGCTTTATGCTTTTTGCATGTAGACACGTAGAGGTTCTGTGACCGACCACTAGATGTCCTCCTCAAACTTTCAAACGTAAAGCTTTTATTCTGTCGCTGCAGAGCTGTACTCTGCCAGTAGATGGCGCTAAGCGCACACGTTGCCTCCAACATGGAATAGAAACATCCTATTGTTGGAGTGAAAGAAGCGACTTGTTATAAACGACTAAGAACAAGAAGTATCATGGACTGAGATTACTATTTACACTCGAAGCCACATCTAAGAATGACAAAAAACAGGTTACTTTCAGAGCTGATATCTACTTTCATTCATTGCACGTATAGGATGCAATCAACTTTCTCTCATCATGTTCTCTCTCTTTTTGCCAAATAAACACTCTTTGAAACAAACGCCTCTGTATGCGTTATCGTTCCTGAGTTTTGCTTGGCAACTACGAGCATGAAGAGCTCTCAAATGCTGACATAAGGATGAAACTTCAAACCGCCCCTTAACTTTTCAGTTAAAAGGTGATGAGTTTTTATGAAGCTCCACAATAAATACAATAATATAGTTGCATTTTAAATGCTCATTTCTCACATACCCTCTCTAAACTCTGCGTTCACACCGAAAGAATAACTTAAAGTAGGGGGGGAAATGCCGCCATCTTGAATTGTGATATTTTTTTAGTTTCTCCCTTCCATCCATTAATCATCCCCTGACCTCTCAGGTTTATCTTGTGAACCCTTTGAGGAGTCTGACCTCCGGGGCTAAGAAGAAGCATACTCCGGACATTGTCACTTACAGACATTATTCTCTAGAGGAAAATTTGGTTTTAAGGCTTTCACACATTTTTTTTCCTGTGGAGAATGCTGTAACATTTTTACATGTAGGCCTAAAATTTTTGTCGTCTTCTAATCAACTTTGGCATGATTAGCTGACGCATATGAACTCTGTTGAATTACTTTTTAAGGCAATTAGTTGCACTAGATTTGATTTAGATTCATCAGACTATAGGCATTCTGCACCTAGAATATGTTTTACTGGAAAAAGATAAAAAAAAAAAAAGTCATATAGCATAAATTTCTTTCCAGTTCACTATCGTTTCTGCCTGGTTTATCACATAATAATCCAATAAAGTACATCAAAGTACAAGGTGGAAATGTTATGGAACGTGTAAAACTTAATGGTATTTTTGTGCAGTGCTGCACGCTCATGAAGAATCCCAACGCCTCCCAGCAAGCTGGCTTTATCACTACACAGGACACCGAAGCCAGGATTGGGGTGTCTGTTTCTTCTTTGGGTTATTCAGCTGTCAAAACTGCAGAGCTGGGGATCATATTAACTCCTTTAGTCCAAAGGTGAACACTCATCTTACACACCCGCACATTCACCATGAGGACAAAAGGGAAAGATGAGCGAGGTGGGAGTCACAAGGTGTTCGGGGTCCGGTGAAATAATACTCGGCGAACTGGAATTTTGTTTTTACCTTTTCCCTCTTCAGCAAAGATCAATAGGAGTTTCATCCTCTGATGAACTAAAGTAAGGATTTACATGTTCACGAAGTCGATGCCTCTCCTCTCTCTTCTCCGGTGGCTGCATCGTCCCCAGGAGTCATCCAAAATAACAGACACACCGCACTGATCAAATGCATTTCTCAAATTCCTGACCACAATGACTTGTGCCAGAGCATGAGAACTGCTTTGGATGTCAGACTTTGGCTTAATTAGCCAGTACCAATCCCCCCCTTCACCTCCCCGTGTCTCCCATCACGCTGTTCATCTGTCACCCCTTCACTTTCTTGGCTCACTCCACCTTCCTTCATCCAAACTACTCTGTGTAATTCGACACCGATCCCAATCCAGGCCTCACGAGGCAAAACACACACACACACCCCGTACCAGCTGTTGGTCTTTTTCTCTCTTTTGGCTACACAATGCACACAGATACAGAGCGGAGGGTTTTTGGTGTCTCAATTCTCCAAATTGGTTCTCAAGAAATGATCAGATCCGAAATGTTGCAAACTAGTTAAAAATAAATAAATAAAAACTCTTAAAAGAATATTTTAAAGTTTTGACTTTGTCAGAAAAATGTGGTTATCTAAATATGGTGATGATGAGGATGTGCTGCCCAGAGCACCTTCTCAGACATGTTCAATGTGTTATTTAGTAATTGCTTAATGAAGGCATTTCATAATGTTGATCATTGCTGTGATGATTGGGTCTAACCAGTGATTAAAAGTCATCCATGTTGGAAAACATCCATCAGTGCAAAATATCTATAACATTGAATTAAGCAGTTTCCATGTTCTGATGGCATTAGACAAATTAATGTGTAAATAAAACACTGTTGTCCTGCTGAAAGGTCTGTGCTCCTCCACAGTGACCATGGACCCCTTGGCTTCCTCTCTGATTAACACACTTCCTCCTCCTTGGTCGTCATGACGATGCTTATTCTCTGACAACTGGATTTATACTGAAATCAAATTAATCTCCTTAAGAAATAAATGACTTTTGAAGTCAATAGGTGCTAAAGCAAAGGGAGCTGATAAGTATGGACCACACTTTCCAGATTTCTTTTACTTATAGAACATTTCTTCACTACTTTGTATTGATTTGTCACATCGAATTCTTACACAAACAAAATGATACCAAGTATTTTAGGTCTAGTTTCTAGCGCAAATATCTTCATACACTTCAAATAAGACGATATTAAATTACAAGTAGTGACTTTTCAGCAAGACATGGAAGCTTGTATTATGTAAATAATTCCTTAATTTTGATAAAAAGTATTAGTTCTATAATATAACTAATAGTTATATTAGCTATGGCAGATTATTTCACTTAAAACTAGTTCTACTTCATCAATATTAAGGAATTACTGACTTAAAACAAGCTCCTATTTCTTGCTGAAAAGTTACTTGTAAGTTAGTTTTGTCTTATTGCAAGTGCACTAAGATATTTGCACTAGAAACTAGACCTAAAATACTTGGTAGTATTTTGTATTTTTGCAGTGAAGTTCCAGAGTTTTGAATGCTTTTTCCAAAGCAGTGTGGTATAACTTTAATCCTTCTGACATAAGAACTGAATTTATTATGTTATTTACCTTTCGGGGGGGAAATACTGAATAAGCATAATCCCTTAAATGTCAAACTACTCCCTTAAAAGAGTTGTGGTGCAGAGAGGCCACAGCATATAAGCCTCTAAATATGTGTGTTTATTCATGAACATGTGCTCACCATGGGAGAGGTCTTTAT
>NW_015112869.1:413597-420009 GCF_001443285.1 Poecilia latipinna | reverse complement strand
CACACACACACACACACACACACACACAATGTCTCACATATGCACGCGGGCATAATGATAAAGGTGTGTGATTCAAGTGCCCAGATAAATGCAGCTGTTTTGATGGCACCTTGTAAATACTCTCTCCAGACAGGCTATTAGAGCAGCGGGTTAGTGCTCCCAAAGAACAGGGTGATAAACGAGATGGTAAAAGTGCAGTCACTCTCGGTGCTTCTCTTTATCTCTCTCTATCAATTTCATTGCCTTTCTCTAGCTTTTTGCTCCTTCTCGTGCCCGCTATTAGAGACACATTGATCACCAGCCGGTGGCGTTTCACCTGAGTAATGGCTAAGGATGTCTGGGCTTTAAAACGGCCCCCAGAGAGGCGCCAAGAGCTTCATCAAGGTGACAACGCAAATGGTCGCTCACATGATAAAGTGCGAGTCCCTGTGCGCGATTGGAGCGAAGGTAACAAAGAGAAAACATGAAACGACGTCCAGGAATGAGAAGAAACTGCACAGCTCTGAACTACTTCCTTGTGTTCTCAAACATGGGAGCACGATTAGTTTAGACCAGGGGTGTCAAAACTTCTTGTCACGTGGGGCAAAATTGTAGAGACAAAAGTACTCAAGAAAATAAAGTAGAAAAAAAAAAAGCCTGATTTATTGATTTATTTTTTGGTAGAAGAAAGTTGTTCGTCGTAGATCCAAACGTTTAAAATTATTTTGCACTTTTGCTTTACTAAAAGTAAGGCATGTCGTTTTCAAATTCTTTTTGGATCAGATGAACACATGTATTCCCAGTTGTAAGAACAGGATTCAATAAGTTTAATAAGTTAAATAACAGCTGATTTCAGCTGTTCAGTAAAAGTCCCTGGATAGACGTAGTTCTACTTATTATTAAAGCTTGGTTGTACGAAGACGAACTTTGTGTCATACTTAACGCCAAACTTTCTTCCCCCGGAGGGTCTCCTCCTTTTGGGGGAGCCTGGGAAACACATAAAGAGTGGCACTCACGAAGCAACCTGATCAGATGTCTGAACTACCTCCAATGATTCCTTTTGATGCGTTGGAGCAGAAATCCTCACTTTCGCTTTAAACCTGAGTTTAACCCGCCCTACGCAGGATGCTCACTGTGTCCAGGACATCCCACATCCTAAAAGCCACATTATGGGATAGAGAGAAAAGCCATGCCTCCCACCTAAGCTGCCAGTGAGTTTACATGACACCACCTTTGATCTTTCACCCTGGACAACCTTTTAGAGGGGTCGGTCTTCATCGGACAGAACTTCCCTGATCCCCAGAGACCAAGGTCAACCACCAGGCACTCATGGATGAACTACCCAAACAAATTGAACTGGAATAAGTTTGTTTTTGTTGTTAACTTATTAGAAAAGCAAAAAATAAAAATAAAAAGTTCTGTTTTTGATTTAAGTCAAAAAAAAAGAAGATAATTTTACAATGTAACTTGAGATGAAAAGAATAAAGTTTCATTGTGACACTTTCCTGCTTTGTCTCACACACAATCCCGGTCTGCAAAAAAAAAAAAAAGAAAGAAAAAAAAACAGCAAGTGGAAGTATGGGAGCATAAACTCTCTAGCAACAAGAAAAATGGACACAAATAAAGCAGCAAGGAAAAGGACGGAGACAAAAAAACCTGCTGTTTTCTTTTCCACTGGCTTATTTATCTTTAAGCAAGAGGCAGCCAGAGTAAAAGGGCAGAGGGAGGGTAGCTGTGAAACTTTATCTCTGGGAGAAGAGAGTGCCATTTTCCTGTGCATGTTAGGCGAGAAGACGAGGACGAGACAAACAAAATATATAAAAAAAAAAACCTACAACGAGCGCTGAAGCCGTAGGAAGGAGAAAAGAGGAGAGGAAGAGCTGAGATGGCATTGCCATGGAAACAGCTCGGGGTTTGGATGATTTTTCCCAAACCATAATGAGCTAGTTTGAAGCATAATGAAACCAGTCTGGCTTTCCTGGCTCTCACACCCCCGGGTTGCGTCCACGTACACATGGGGTGGAGGGAGTCACATATGTTTTGGTTTAGTTCTTGTTTATGTTCATCTAACAGCGGGGGAGCAGAGCCATAGTTAACTATCAATTAAAGCGATGATCATAAAACAAGGACTTGTAAATAAACAGGGCCAGAATAACACTGACAAAGGGTAGGGAAGGAAAAAACAACAAGAAATATATTTTACGGGCCAATAATAAAATACATGTGCCTATATTGAAAACAATTGTTTCTTTATTAAAAGAAAAAGTAAAAAAAAATTAATAAAATTACCCCCAATGCAGGAAAATCTACTAACTTCAAGGTTTTTGTGGAATAGTTCTTTAACAAATGTCACTTTTTTTTGTGTGTGGTTTTACATGAAATTTTAGCTCATGGCGCTTCAACTCTCCAGAAACCAGTTGGCTGTCTTGGCTACCGCTTTCAATAAGCACACTTAAAAAGATTTTTACACCAGCGTACGCTACAACCTGGAGAGTAACAAGTCACTGTGTGTGCGTTAAAAACATTCGGAGGTGTGAGCCTGAATCTGTGCTGGTAAGTTAACGTCTTCTCCGACCGAGTATAATGAGCTCCCCAGGGTCTCCCCTACCTTCCACCGCACTTTCCAGCTCCCCATCACTCCCTCCTCGCTCCTCCTCTTCCCTAAACTCGGCCTCATTAACCCACCCCCAACCTCCTCGTGTTTATCTTAAATAGTAGACGTTGAGGAGGAAAGCTGACTCGAGCGTTTATTTACACAGGTAGGCTTGAGGATCTTAGAGGATGGAAATGGCAGAGAGGGAACACTCTGTGTGACTTTGATTCCTTTGTGTGTGTGTGTGTGTGTGTGTGTGTGTGTGTGTGTGTGTTTGGATTTGACTGCTGGGAAGAGAAAGACCCGAAACACCAGGTTAGACGTTGGGTCAGTGGCTTCACACCTCTGACTGACCCAGCGGCCACGATTCTGGGGTCAACTCAGTCACTTAACAGGCACACACCAAACATCGAGCTGCACAGAGCGCAAGCTTGTGTCCTCTATCCTCGTTTAAACCTTTGTGGGGTCACTGCCCAGAATCTGGCCTTTCCTGTCCTCCAAAGGGTGGGGACCACAATCCATCGCAGCTCAACACCAAATTTCTTTTAAACAAAACTGAGCTCTTACGCTGCTGTCACTTTGCTTTTGTGACTTTCCCTGCATGTTGGTCTACTGCAGAAATCAAGAAAGTGAAGATGTGAAGAAATGAAGCTTGATTGACACACCAACTGTAGAAACTTAAATTCAATTTTAGTTCATTCAGACCTTTAGGATAAATTATGTTTATATTATGATTATATGGTAATTTGTTTATTTGGATAGAAATGATTAAAAGTTAAATCTCTATTGCATGCTAATTTGTTATACTGGACTATATACTAAGGCTTTCTTGTAAATTTGCATATGTAATTGCAGTTAAGGATTTGAGGATGTGGCCAGGCAGAATTAGTTGGGTAGTTGGAGGGGAGCCACACAGTTTTTTGACCTCTCTCTCTCTCTCTCTCTCTCTCTCTCTCTCTCGCTTAAGACTCTCTTTTGTTTACTCTATTATTTTTGTGGAAAGGTAACATTTGTACCGTTTTTATTTTTGAAGTAAAGTGTTAACCTTTATCAAGAAGACCCAGTCTGGTTTTTTGTCGTTTTCGTCATCAAGTGGACCGAAGGGGAAGGACGGAGAGCGTCAAGCTTATGGCTTCATTATTTAGGAACCTACACCAACCTTGTGGATAGTGTGTGTGTGTGTGTGTGTGTGTGCGTGTGTGTGTGTGTGTGTGTGTTTTGGGCTGAAGGCTGTAAAATTCAAAGTGTTCAACTCCATCCTGATTTTCCTATACTTAATCATCTCTCCATGAGGGATTTAAAGTTCAATTCTTTACACGATCCCCATAGGAATCACAGAATTTAGATGAAAAGGAATCAATCAGCGCAAGCAGCTTCAAGCATTCAGCATCCAGAGCTGATTAGATCTTCATCAGTGCAGACAGAACACATGCATAGCATAGCAAGTCATTTTATTATCAGGTCTTTGCAATTGGATATTTGAGTAACGCTTCGTGTAGAAATAGTGTACAACACTATAAACATGAGGATTGCGCTCAGTTGAGATGAGAACTTGGTGTCGTTACACCACTGTGTAATAACTCTACAAACCTGTTTCAGTCTGTTTCGTGTGGGAATCAGATCGTTTCTGGCAATTACAGTCTGACTGACCCCGAGCTATTTTTGCCAATAAGACTTGATAAATATTTTAGTTCTGAGATGTGCAAAGCCACAGAAGACTTGTGGCTGTAATTTAATGTAAACCTCCCACTTCATTATTATGCCATTTCAATAAAATACATTGAAGTTTGTGTTTGTAACGTGAAGCAACGTGTCAACGTTTACTGAGTTCTGATACTTTTGCAAGATCCTGCAGGTTTTTGAAAATCATACTTTTTTTTGTGCAAAAACACTGGCACTGTTGTCACCAGAGGAAACGGAGCGATTAACTCGAAAGTTCAGCCCGACATATTTCCATAGCCTGTATTTCCATAGCCTTACTTGAAATATCACAAATCTTACAAATCTGGTTAAATGTCACAGATAACCTGCTGAGGTCAGGCTTGTTTTCTTAGCAAAAGAAGTGAGATTTTCCTTCCTGCTTTGTTAACTTGGACAGACAAGTCAAACCGAAACAGCATTAGGTGGCTCAGTAACAGGTTTTAGAAGAGATTTAAAACCAGCTTGATGTAATGGCAAGATGGCAGGATGGATGGGGTTAGGAAGGGACTTCCCCACCGCCTAACTCTTGCCGTTCTCTCAGTTGTCAACTGGATCCACGCTGTTAGTCTTCTTGCAGCGGATTAGTGCCTCGCTTCCACCTGAGTGCACCTAATCCCGGTCTCACATTAAGACAACGTAACCCTGTTGTCGGGGTTTTCACTGCAAGCACATGTGTAAACAGAGCCGGAAAGTCTTGTTTATGTGGAAAAACATGTTGCCGACAGGACATTGTGTGAAAGGACGAGCTGTTGTGAAATAGACAGTCTGTTCAATAATGCGCTAGGTGCTGCCAGAGATGAGGAGCGGGCATAGAAAGAAAGAGAGCAACAGAAAATGGAAAAAGAAACCTGGACATCATAAACGCAAACAGGAACAAAGGCAGGAAAATAAAAAACAGAATGACCGGATCGGGTTTAAAGACAGTGGATGGAAAAAAAAAAAAAAAAAAATCACAACAAAAGGCCTGCCTGGAGCTGCTGCCAGGGTGCAGTTTCAGTGTGCCACTCCGACACAGTGAGCCTTTGTAACTCTGACTCTCAGAGGAGCTGAGGGCGGCTCCAGCTGGCCCGCGCCCAGCCGGCCTTTCTCATGTCAGGACACAGACAATCAGCCACAAAGGGCTACAGATGATGGAGGGGAATTTTGACTATTTTTCTCATCTCAACTGAGCGCAATATCACAACATGTGCTAGATGCCACTTAAGAGACTAGGCCGGGCAAACAATGCTTCAGGATTTTAACAAGCCTCCTCTAAATAAAGGACTTTGTTTTTAGTGCATCTACTCTGGTTACTGCTCTGCAGGGAACTCTTTCGAAACAATACTGACACTGTACTACAGTGAGCAGCGTTCAGTAGCGCCACACTCCGTAAAAGGTTTACACTTGGCTATAAAAATCACAAGGACTGTATTAAATGTCATTGATCTTTATATACTTTTAAAAAATATCATTTAAAGATAATTTTTTATCCACTTTGCGCTCTGAGGGTCCGACTTTATTAATATTTGTAGCTGGAACAGAATCGTTTAATCTGATGTTTTATTTTGGCGGGGTCCATGCTGTTTCCTGTCTTAGCAGCCAATCAGAAGCCTGATATTTTATTTGTTTGGAGTGTTTTCACAAACACTCCAAACAAATTAATAACTTTTCATATTACAAGTCGCTGTCAGAACTGGGTAGTAACTAGATAAATTTACTCAGATTTACTTCAGTAACCTTTTTGAAAAAAAAAATTAGTTGTAATTTTTACTTTTACGTGAGTAATTTTATTATGAAGTGTCACTACTCTTCTGCAAAATTTCTGGATACCCTACCCACACAAAAACTTTACCAAATCAAGAAAAAACTTGTTTTAACCAATAAATAAATAAAAATCACCAGACTCAGACTTGCAGTTTCTGTTAAAGTTTCATAAGTTTTGTATTGAAAGAAACTGATTTGGAAAACTTCTTATATGTATATTATTCAACATAATATGAATTATATTTGAAATATTTCATTTTGGTCTTTAAAATACCAAAATTTCCACATAGCTTTATATGTTGCTATGTGTGATGATGGACATTTGAAATATTAAATGTCCCATTCATCAGCAAAATTATTGAAAAAGCAGTTTTTAAACAGTTAAATAACTTCCTA
>NW_015112869.1:408487-409025 GCF_001443285.1 Poecilia latipinna | reverse complement strand
TGAAGAACATCTCCAAGATTAGAGGACAAATGTCTCAGCACGAACTAGAGAAACTCATCCATGCATTTATCTTCAGCCGCATTGATTCCTGCAACAGCGTCTTCACAGGTCTGACTAATAAATCAAACAGCTGCAGCTGATCCGGAACGCTGCTGCTCGCGTTTTCACTAAAACCAGGAAGATAGAGCACATAACACCAGTTTTAAAGTCCCTACACTGGCTCCCTGTGGCTCAGAGGATAGACTTTAAAATACTGTTGTTAGTTTATAAATCACTGAACGGTTTAGCACCACAATTCCTTAAAGATCTGTTGTTGCTGTACCAACCGTCTAGACCCCTCAGATCTTCTGGTTCTGGTTCTGCTCTGCATNCCCAGANCCAGAANCAAANAGGAGAAGCAGCATTCAGTTTCTATGCACCACAGATTTGGAACAAACTTCCAGAAAACTGTAAAACAGCTGAAACACTGAGTGCCTTTAAATCTCGACTTTAAACCTACCTGTTTAGAGTTGCTTAAACTCTAAACAGAGTTTAAGCA
>NW_015112869.1:389244-405544 GCF_001443285.1 Poecilia latipinna | reverse complement strand
TTCCAGAAAACTGTAAAACAGCTGAAACACTGAGTGCCTTTAAATCTCGACTTTAAACCTACCTGTTTAGAGTTGCTTATGGCTAAATTAGGTTAGAGTGTGAGTTTTGATGTCTTTGATGTTTTTAATGTCTTTATCTTTACTTTTTATCTATTTATTAATTTCTTTTTATTTCTCTTTCTCACTGTTTACGTTTTAATGATGTAAAGCCCCCCGGAAAACGTCCCAGTTAAACAACGTTTAACTAACGTCCTATGGGGTTTCGAGTCCCGGTTGACAGCGTTTCAACTAAAAACCTAGAGGTTGGAGTCCTTGTCAAATGGTGTTTTTGACTAAAGTCCCAGAGGGTTAGAGCCCAAGTTAAACGTTTAACTGAAGTCCTAAAAGGGGTGCGGGTTTTAATGTTTTTATCTTTTTTAATCTTTTTCAAAATGTCTCTCTTTCTCATTGTTTATTCAATGTCACATGCTGTTTTTATTTTAATTATGTAAAGCACTTTGAAATGCCTTGCTGCTGAAATGTGCTATACAAATAAAATTTGATTGATTGATTGATAAATGACAGATTTTTGGTACTTAAGTTGCCTTTCTACCAAATTCTTCTTCTTTTTTTTATTCTTACTTTTACTTGAGTAAAAATATGCTTAAGTAGTGCTACCCTACCCGCCTCTGGTCCCTGCTGAAGAAAATCATCCCATCAGCATGATGCTGCCACCACGCGATGAACCCTGAATGTGCGATGGCACATTCAGGGTTCAGACGTAGAATTTTGCATGCAGGGAAGAAAGTTTAATGTTGACCTTATCTGACCAGGACATCTTCTTCACCGACATGGTTTGTGAAAAACTACAAATAAAAATAAAACAAAGTTGTAAAATTGACCTATTTCTCAATTACCCATGAATTTATGATGGCATGTCTCATAAAATCTCAATAAAATACCTTACAATTTGTGGCAATGTTGTGATAAGACATAATAGGCGCAGTGTATTTGTTACCTGTTTACTAAGCTCATTCCTGGTAAAATACTTGCAGTAAAATGAACTCGGATGCTTGTTGCCGGCAGGTCTGGACAGTAGGGACGTGAGCAGACTCACAGAGACATCTGTCTACTCTGAGACAGAAGACCATACATGTGTGCAGCCGTGAGCTGACAGGTCATTTGTGCTTTCCTTTCTTTTCTTCAATTATGTCAGGCATAATTTAAAAACACACAGTCTGTCTTCTTAGTCAGCACTTAAAGGCAAACGTTATTTGCAGCCCAGGAGCGGTGAGTGAACAGAGAGCTTAACTACAACCTGTCAGCTGCTCGCCCTTCCTCCTGCTGCCCAGACGCACAGATAAGAGCAAACAGCGTGGCGCTCTGAATGCAAAAAGGGGACGACTGGAGTTTGACTTATGAGACACATGCAGCCCATTTGCAAGGAGATGTGTGACAGGCGTACCTTCGAGTGTGTTATCCCCGTTTTTACGACTCTGACAGGAAGTCACTCCCTCACACGCACCTCGACACAAACCTTTTTACAGCTTATTGTAAGCGGAAAACGTTTTAGCAGGTACAGCCGCTTACGCCCCTTGAACTTTTTTCACTTTTTTTTTTTTTTTTTACACGTCAAAAACCACAAACTTTCAGCGTATGTAATTGTATTTCGCATGACGGATTGGCGTGTTGTTTCGGCTTGAAAATCAAATGGATCCTGCATGTATAAATCGACGAATTTCGACATGCAAACTGTAAACAGGATTCTCTCTTGGAGTTCTTTCAGTGCTTTCTTTCCTTTATCATTTTACAATAAAAGCCCAAAACATGGGATACATAAGTTATAAGATGCTGTTGGCAGATTCTCCCATGTGAGCTTTGGATCTCTGCAGCTCCCCCAGCATTAGCGTGGATCTCTCCGCTACGTCCTTATAGCCATATGTAACTTTTATGAAGAATGTGTTTTTTACGTATCTGTAAAACTCTCACGGTGTCACGACAGCGTAACATCGGACGGATAATCTGTGAAAAGTTTGACTTCTTCCACCTCCTGTCTGAGCTACAATCAAATCAACTCTTCCTATAGTGCAAAAATCCCAACAAACTCTTTGAAGTTTATATTGGTAAAGCGCGAATACTCCTGCACTAGAGCTCACCTGAAACAACACTGGTAAATGGAGGAGTCTGTATAAAACAAGCAGAGAGCTGAAAGGCCACTTTGCCACTTGGCACGCCGCCATTTTCCATTTAAAGTGCCCTCCTTTCTAATCCATCTCTCCCCACGAGAATCAGGTTGGGAGGTGAATCCATTTTGCTTCTTTCAGCAGAATAAAAAAAAAAAAAAAATCCTTTCAAATTTCCCCTAAACACACATCACTCAGTGCACCTTCATGTTATTAGTGTGTGGCGAGATTTCCCCTCGGCTCAAACAAGGCCTGTCTGTTGTGGTGATCAGATCCTCATCAAGAGAAGACAAAGAAGAGGGATGAGGACAGATGTGCAGGGGGAAACGAGTGGTTTCAGAAAGATTTCCAAGACAGCTGCAGGCAGAGCGGTTACTCTTACAATAGTTTGGCAGCGATTCAGATTTCTGTGTGTTCCACCCTTCTTCCCAGCTCCTCTTTTTTTCTCCCCCTCCTTTTTCCTTCCCAACTCACTGGCTCTCTGTTTAGAAAAAAACAAAAAAACATTTCGAAAGCTCTCTTCTACTCCAGCTGCTTTCATGGTTTCCTTTTCCTCCCTCGTATCAACCTTCTTTTTTTTTTTTTTTTGCCACAGACGAAAAGGAAAAAAACAAAAACAAAAGAAAAGCACTCAAAGTGGGCCTGTAATCAGTATCTGAAGGTCACGCTTCACGTGACGGGAGGAGAGGGGAAGCAATGTGGAGGAGACGTGGAACAGTTTTGCTGGCAACGGCACACAAAAACAACGTCACGACGAAGGAGGAGGGAGGCAGTGCGGTGAGGCCTGGCTCTATTATCGTGATGTAAACACTCACACAACCCCCACTGTTGTGGTTACCTGACACAGAGATAAAACGATCGCTCTTCTCAGCCACCTCGGGGACCGACGTGCGTCAGCGGCTTCTCGCTTTTCACTCCAAGACACAACTTTTGGTCGGCTCAGTTCAACCTTCACGATCCCGCTACGTCGGGCGACGTCGGAAAGATGATCAGGTGGAGGAATGCGCCGTCCGCGATTATCGATCAGGGGGCTTTACGCCGTCCCTCTGCGCGAAACAGGAAATTTAATTGGTGCAAAGGGGGAACAATTTAGAGTGTGTGCTAGGATGCAAAGTGAGTTACAGTTTCAGGAGAAAGTGCAGAACAGGTCACATTACTTACTGAGATGAAGCACAAAACCAAAACACAGTTCTGCTAAGAGAAGCCAAGACGCATTCATTTAGGATTTTATGATATAGACAGGCAGGGGGAAAAAAAGGTGAATTGCAGAATAGTGATACGGCTTTCAAAATGTGGATCCCATTCGTGCTCTGGTCTCTGCTTCTAAACTAACATCCCAGGTTACTGTGGATTGGTTTAGACCAGTGGTCTGCAACTTTTAGATACGTCTCTGTTTCAGCACACTTGGCTCCAATATTAGTTCATTAGCAGAGTAGAGTCTGGCTACATGTTCAGGAGGTAAAGTAGCCATTTAGTCCAAGCGTGTAGGACAAGAGACGCATCTAAAAGTTGCAGGACTCGATGAGGCCAGTGGTTTTGATCAAAGCGTACTCATGTATCAGACTGGCTCAGTTGATATTCTGTTTTGTGTTCCTCTTGCTTTTCGTAATGTTCCAAGAATTCTCCACTGTCTTGAAGAGTTTTATGCTTTATTCTACATAAATCACGTGAAATCTGCACAGCCTGTACTTTTGATCAACCGTGAACACTGTTTAAATGTCATCCTCCTTGCATGGGGTTTTCCCATGTGCTCCCCCCATATTGCCACTCTCCCACCTCTGTGCATTCACTGTGGCGTCCTGTCTCACTCGCTGGACTTCAAAAGGTGCTGGATCGAGATTCGTACAGCAAATTTAAACATCCATCCATCCATCCATTTTCTTTACACCCTTGTCCCTCAGTGGGGTCGGGAGGGTTGCTGGTGCCTCTCCAGCTAACGTTCTGGGCGAGAGGTGGGGTACACCCTGGACAGGTCGCCAGTCTGTCACAGGGAAACACAGAGACACACAGGACAAACAACCATGCACACACACACTCACACCTAGGGGCAATTTGGAGAGGCCAATTAACCTGACAGTCATGTTTTTGGACTGTGAGAGGAAACCGGAGTACCCGGAGAGAACCCACGCATGCACAGGGAGAACATGCAAACTCCATGCAGAAAGACCAGGGCTGGGAATTGAACCCAGAACCTTCTTGCTGCAAGACAACAGCTCTGTGCAGCCCAAAATTTAAACATGCATCAGCATTTCCTAGTTCATTTTACTCAGCCTCGAATACCCAGGAAGCTCTGATCTACAACAATGTTTGCAAAAACTCTGCTGCTTTGTCCATCAGGTACTTTCAGTACAACAAGTTGGAGGGGAGGGGAGAGGCAATACTAATAGTTTTGGGTACTTATGATCCACTAGAATCTGTTTTCATCTTTCTGAAGTCCCTGATCTTGCTAGTACTTTGCTTCACATGTGGGCACATGAAGCAGATGTGCAGGTGAAGCCCGTAAGTCTTCTGCTTAGACGGTTCTGGTGTCCACATGTCCTCCTGTAGCTGGTTCACAGAGATCCGCCTCGTTAAAAGTCACAGATGCTCTCGGATCGGAGGACAATAGACCAAATGTTTTGGCTCAAGCATCTGTTTTCACAACTGATGCAGAGAGGTCGGACAGTTTCCTCCATGCTATGTCTCGTACTGTTTTTTTCTTTTTTCCAAAACAGCTGAGAGCGAAAGCAAGAAATGTGTTTTTAAAAGCTCTACTGCACTAAGTTACAATGAGTGCATTCAGTTCCAACCAGAGAAGTAAATACACATCTTGCATGGCTTATATATGGGGGTTTATTCTGAATTGTTACAGCTTGTTGAAGAGTAGAGGGCCGTGTTTGATAGTGGTTTCTCGATTGGTGACTGTATGACGTTTTTATGACTCTTTGTTTTTGCGTTTTTACGACGTAAAGCACTTTGAACCGCCTTGCTGCTGAAATGTGCTATCCAAATAAACTTGATTGATCGATAGGCTGATTAAAGAGAAGATTGTTTAAAGAAATGCATGGAGGGAATCAACAGAAGGTCTCAGAGGCACAAACCCGCTCCACACACACACACACGCACACACACACACAGTTGGAAAGCGCCGTGGTCCAATTTGCTGAAATGTTTTGAGAAAGCTTTATTTTGACTTGCTGGACGAGTCAGACGTTTGACACTTGCTGAGCACTGACAGCAGAGCGTGGACCAACTGTCTGTCCGCTCAAGTCTCACGTGGGACGAGAAGAGAGAACCCTCTCTCCGACCCCTTCCCCCGGCCCCCACAAGTGGAAACCCGATCCCCTTCAGATTTCCAGTTCAAACGCTGAGAGAAAAGCCTGAGAAATGCAATTTGCTTGAGAGCCTCGACAACTCGGATGACAACGGCAGCGAAACCCAGTGAACTCAATGGGAAAAGCATGAGCGGCAATGAGCTTCTTGGCAGATTTAATGTACAATATGTGTGTGCGAGTCTGTGTGTGAGTCTGAGTGCGGGTAGGTTCCCATAGAAAGGCTTCGCCGAGAAGTGACTTTGATTCCTTTAACGATTTGAGGAAGCAAAATATGCGCAGCCGTCATTAAGCGCTGAAAATTATGTTGCATATCTTGAAAATACAGCAATTATTGTCGCTCAATGTTGCATAATATGCCGTCGAACACTTAAGTCTGATTGTAATTGCCAAGTAATGGGATACACATGATGGCCCTCTCTGGGCAGACTAAAGCGCTTTTTCAGTTTTCAGCTGAACATATTTATTTTACCTTCAGCTACTGCAGCACATCCATCAGGTTAGCAAAAAAAAAAAAAAAAAAGACAACCGAAATCAGCACAGTTTGTTTTTACTTTAAATAGATTTATTTCTCCGTGAGCCTTTAATCGTCCGTAAGACCCCTGAAGGACCGGATGATGGATGGCGCGGTGCACAAAGAAAAGCAGCAGAACGGGCGAGGACAGGTGAACATCTGCGCCCAAGGAGATCGTCCAAACGTCTGGTCAGATGTAAAACGCAGCGCAGGACAGTGTTTGCATTTATTCGTCCTCGTGAGCTCAAAGGTCACGCGTTGGCAGGTAGGAAAGGTTATTTCTCATTGGATCATTGGAGGCTTGTAAAACCGTAAAAGCGGTTATAAAAATCACCCCCAGAACCGGCTCAGATGCCATCCATATGGTGGCGAGTTTAACAAGGAGAACCTGCACCTCCTCGCAGCTGCTCGCTCTCTGGTGCCTAATTTCCCGTTTTTCCTCCCTCAAAGTCTCTTCCCTGTTGATCCCCCAACTTTTTTTTTTGTTTTGTTTTTTCCAACTGCATTTTCTCACCAGCTCACCTTCCAGTTCAACAACGTTTTACATTTCTTCGTGTGTAATAAACATACACATGAAGTCCGTTTATATGTTCAGCCGCTGCATGCCACACAAAAAGAAATTATACAGTATCAGGAGCATATAAACCCTTTATTTAAAAAAAAAAATCAAATGTCCAAAGCAAGAAGCCGTCATCTTCCGCTCAATGTTCAAAAAATGTTTAGTGACAGAAAGAGGGGTTGTGATTTAAGACGTAAAACAACAACAAAGCATCAGAACAACCAGTAGGAGTTTTTGTGTATCAGCGTGTGGGTCAGATTTATGGAAGTGACAATAAAATGATGAACTGGAAATTCAAAATATAAACCAGTTTAAAATGCTGAACCGATTGGAAAACATGTTGTCGTTGATATATTCTGTGTTCCTGAGTCAAGTGACTTTGGTTAGATCAGCTTTGTTTCTGTTTTGCTTTAGCTTGGTCTTTTCTTAGTCATTCTAGTTTGTTTTTGTCTACTTGTTTGTTATTTAGATTCATTCTCTCTCACCCACTGTGCCATTCTCTCTCTCTCTCTCTCTCTCTCTCTCCCTCCCCTCACACCTGCAACCTGTTAGCTAATCAGCCCAGGTCTATTGTTCCAACATTCACCCTGACAGTATTTAAACACTTCTGCTGCTCTCAATCCTCATTGGTTCCTCTCATTAAATCCCATTCCTTCCCTGGTTTACCCTGCTGGCTTTTTGTTTGTTTCTGATTCCTGTTTTTTGTTCCACTGTGCTCCCTGTGTTCTCCAGGCTTTTGTTTTTTGGTAAGTTTGTTTTATTGTTACTTTTGACTCTTTATTAATCACTACATCATGACAGTTGTGTAGGATGGGTGACTCAAAGGGCAAAACTGCTATGAATGTTAGTGCGTAAGTAATTGTTCAGTCAATAATGAGAATGTGAGTTTCGAGTTTTTTTTTAATGTGGGGATACTTTAAGGGTGTGGAGAGACTTAAATGATTGTACGAGGGATGTTTTATCTACTACTGGCTCCTTTTTGAGCTGTTTGTAAAATTGGTATGACTACTTGGCTTGTTTATGTATTTAGGTTTTATTGTCTGATTGAAATAAATAAACCTTTTCACACCGTGTCAAGCTGCAACCAGAGCAGAGCATAACTGATGTCGTGACATCCATCTTCCCTCAACACTGAAGCGGAGCTTTCCCAAAGCATGATGCTGCCACCACCATGTTTTATGAGAGAACTGGTGTCAGGCGTTAGTTTTCCGACGCTCCCTCATACGACTTGTGGCAAACAAAATGTTTAATATTCTCTCAATAGCACTCCTTGTATAAAGGTTCTTTCCATTTTTAGATGAATTGGAGAAGCCTCCATGAGATTATATAAAGATTTAGTTCAAATATTTGACAAAAATAAGATTCAATGTGGATGGATACAAATGCATGCCACAGTTTTTATTTATTTACTTTTTAGGTCTCTCACTTAAATTCCCAATAAACCCTTTATACTTTGTGGTGGCCAACATCTATACAAGTGTGAATAGTTTTGCAATGCATTCACCTTATTTAATTTTTTTTCTGAATCTTTCTTTAGCTATAAATTTTAGCAGAACATTTTTACAGAAATATGCTTCCATTTTTTTTTTAAGTCAAAACTGGATTTCACAAATGTTTTTCTTTACCAAATAAACTTTTTGTCTGTTTAAAAAACAAAACAAAAAAACAACAGAGATCTTCAGTCTTCATGTAAACCCGGTCCGGTTATCCTCTACCCTCTGGGCCTCAGTTCTTTTCAAAAGCCACTCCTGCCTGCCTCCCTGTTATTACCTCTGAGCTTTAATTAACAGACACACCTGTCACTTTGCAGCACATTTACACCGAAGGTCAAAACGGGGGCGCTTGGGGAATTTATGCTACAACTGTATTTTACAATAGACCACGAAGCCCCCATTCAGCTGCCGATCGCTGCCACAGGAAAGCTGCTCTTTGGCAGGGTTTCTTGTGTGTGTGTGTGTGTGTGTGTGTGGTTGAGGCAGGACTCTCACCTCGCATGTGGGACCCGTGTGTGTTTGGAGCAGCCTGGTTAGAGAACAATGCTAATGGAAACATCTGTGAGGGCTTGCTGGTTGTCTGCCGTGCTAACAAGCAGAGCTAAAAGCCCAGAGTGACAGCCCTATTAGTGACTAATGGATCCTGAGACAGCTGAGACCCTCTCACACACACACACACACACACAGTTAAAGACCACCACGCCCAAGCACAAGCCATCGACTCCCCTTCTTGTTTTTTTTTTTTTTTTACCTCCGTCCCTCTAGTTAAAGATCTTTATGGGTGAGGGAGGGGCTCGGGGATGTGCTCTCAAGCTATCAACGATCGCTCGGGGTAACAAAAGGTCAAGGACTCTCATTTTTCATCTCAGCCAATTACCCTCCTGTCCCAACCTGGCTTTCCCCTGCCTCTCCATCCCCACCTCCTAACCTGCCGCGCTCCATCCTGTCCTCTAATCACAGCCGGCCACATGAACGCATGCATCACTCTCCTCGGAGACGTGCAAACAACCCCAAACCGTCCTTCAAACAAACAGGGGGGGAAACAGGATGATAAACTTCAGCCCTCCAATAAAGTGAATTACTTTGATTTTTATTCCTTTTTTTTCTTTTACGGATCACTCTGTTCATTTCTTAGTGTCCTTGGCGGCACTCGGTCACACTGCGACTGCATTTCTGAGACGGCGGTTTTGTTGTGTGTTTGGGTGAACCCAGGGGGGGGGCAGAAGAGGAGGGAGAGAGTGCTGTGTATGATCCAAATCAAGTAAAGAGGGGAGAGGCTAGGGCAAGGCCTGACCTTCCAGCTCTCTGTGGTATGCTGAACATGCAGCAGGAAACAAGAAGAACATCTATCTGTCGACAAAAAGGGGGGACTGTTCGCCTGGAGGCAGGGATACGGGACTCTCCAGAAGACGGCGAAGCTGCCGGAGCTGTCCAGTGTGTGTGTGTGTGTTGGCTGACAGACTCGTAGAGGGGTGAAGGCACCAAGCACGGGCGATGTTGGCGATTATTCGTGAAAAAGGACGACAATTAACCCTTCACTTCTCGGTGACCCTCTCATTCTCGTAGTTGACCCCTCCTGAAGGTCAAAGGGCAACGGGCTCTAAGTGGCCTGTGGGTGTGCAGCAGACCAATTTGCAAACAAATCCGTGACAGAGTAGCAGGACACCCATCAAAGAAATATCAGAGAAGAGTGGGAAGTTTGCAACTTGTGAAAATATTCACAGCCCTTCAGCTTCCTCTTTTTCTACACGGCGAAGACAAACCTCAACTTTATCTGACAGACCAGCCCATGACAATTCGAGAAATGGTCGTGATCGATCCATTATTGAAATAACTGTCAAATCATTTCAGAATTGATTAACAAACTCTAAAAAGACAATTTGCTGAAGTAGCAACACATTCAGAGCAGCTATTGAAGCCAAAACTGTGCAACATATACACGTTTTGAATTTAAGATGAAAAGAAAAAAACCTTTGTCTGTTAATATGCTCTACCAAAAACTTCAGCTTCAGTTGGTTCAAATTCTGCAAAGAAAAATGTCCTGCTAAGCACCTTTTGCATCAGTTTATTAATCAGCAAAAAACAGATTAGCCCTGCACTGTATTGACAAGTTAAACAGAAAGAAACGAGTTTCCACATGAAGACGATCAAGTGTTCACTACAGGAATGTCTTAGTGCTTTAAGTGCAAAAAAATTTTTATTATTTTTTTTTTTTAAAAGAAAGGAATCGAGTTATTTGCATCTCTTAATGCATTTCTAATATTGCATATAAAAGAGGCTGAAATGAAAAAAATCTGCAGAATGTGATTAATCGTCAGAATAATCAATAGATTGATCAATGACTACAATAATCGTTAGTTGCAGCTCTAGAAAATGGTGAATAGTGTTAAAAATTTGTGTGGGGCATGTATTTTTTATTTACCCCCCTTTACTGTGATATCCCAAAGCATGGTCGGGGCTATAGAACAAAATTTCAAGCTTTGGAGAGAGAATTGGACTCTGGGCGTCCACTTATACTGAGAGGCTGTGAGCGGAGAGCATCGATCATAGAAGCAGTCCAGACAGCCCAGGTTTCTCTGGAGGAACAGCAGAGATCCACAGCTCAGGTGGGACAACCTGTGAACAGCATAACTTTTATAAACGTGCGGCCGAGAGAAATTCTTATGAAGTGCAAAAGTAGTGTGATGGAACACAGCAAGCAAGTGGAAAAACTTGTTCAAATAAAATAATTTTTTTTTTTTATATATATTTTGGCTACTTTAGGCAGACAAACTATTTGATTCAAGAGTTGGACTGGTAGCACATCCAGATGTTGCTGATGAACACTGGGAGCTTCAAAGCATGTTGACGAGTTAAAACGACTCAAAGTCTAACCCAGTTCAGAACACTGCTGCTCAGAGAAGACGGCCTGCATCCCATCTGACTATCCTGCAAATAAACAAGAGCAGAAAATGTCAGTCTGAACTTGCAGAGACAGAAGGTCTGCCGCCACAACCGGAGCAAAACAATTTTTCTAAAAAACGTGTCGAATCCGAGGAGGAAGAAATCCCAGCCACATTTTTCAAATTTTTTATGTACCAAAAAAAAAAAAAGTTCTCAACCTTTTTATCATTTTTCTTTCACTTCACAGTTATGCACTGCCTTGTGTTGGTTTATCACCAAATACCTTGCAGGTTGCGGTTGTTAATGGGTATAAACACTTTTACAAGGCACAGTATGTACTTCGTACTCATTTTTGAGGCTACGATAACGTTTATTAGGACGGTTCTCAAGCCTGAAACTGAGAACATGGGGTCTAAAAAACCACAACTGGCATCTTTGGT
This sequence comes from Poecilia latipinna, assembly GCF_001443285.1. NCBI lineage: Eukaryota > Metazoa > Chordata > Actinopteri > Cyprinodontiformes > Poeciliidae > Poecilia > Poecilia latipinna. The sequence goes on along the minus strand of NW_015112869.1, from coordinate 394,182 downwards.
TTCCAGCCCTTGTGTGTTAAAATGTTTGATGTCTAACTGCGTCTGTTCAAGGCACACCACCGCTACCTCTCATCCAGCCCAGCAAGAGAAACATGCCTGTTCTCACCTTAGCTGCAACGGCGTCTGGTGAATCAAAGGAGACTCGAGTTGATTCTTGTCATAAAACCACCGGAGGACATAGCGTAAAAAGTCAAACTTGGGCAATGATGTGCAACAAGCCTTAAAATCAAATAAACTTTTATTGCACTTGCATTTTTGTTGATCTAAAAAGGTTAGAACATTTAGAAAAGGAAACAAAAAAGACCCTACACAGAAATAATTGTCATGCTGATTAATTACGGCTTGATTAAAGCCGTAATTAATCCATGAATCCATGGATCACTAAGAAGTCATGTATTGTTGGTGATCCTTTACTTTTGGGTTTTTTGTTTTTTTTTGGGGGGGGGAGGGGGGAGAGGGGGTGTTGCATCTGTTTGTTGCCCTCCAGACAAGTAAAAATGCCACCAGTTCGGGCAGGTGCTTTTGCTGATCTCTGCAGTGGCAGAAAACGGCCTCCAGAACGAACTTCAACTCATCCATAACAAGAGCTGGAGAAACAGTGAAAACATCTTAAAAAGGATGGAGGGGAAGGTGTGAAAATTCCCAACACTCACTCTGACTCGTCAAGCCTCCGTCTATTTTAAGGCTTTGGTACACCAAGGTCCGATTTAAGTGTGGCACTCGGGGTGCGGAGGTGGCAAAGGGGGAGAATGCAGCAAATTTTGGAGGTCTTAGTACTTGACGCAGGCTCCACAGGTTCGAGCCCCGACCCGATGACCTTTGCTGCACCTCTCACAACCCACCTTCCTGTCTGGCGTCTTTCAAAGAAAAGCCACTTGAGCCAACACGACCTTTAAAAGCACCGTCCGCGGTTCTCCACAACAAGAACTCCCATGAAGAGTCCTTGTTGCTCGCTTTAGAGGAATCCTTAAGCAAAGTATAAAAAAATCCTGGTATTTCTTCTTTGTATAATAGAAAAAATATTATTTTTGTGCAAATTCTGTGCTTTTTGAAAACACTCTAGTCTGCCTTAGCTGCAGTTAGCAACAACGACTGAAAAATCCTTTACCCCGCCCCCCCCGTCCAGTTTTCTTCTGCTTCTGCTTTGAGTCGCACTCAGATCGTCCTATCAACACATTTTTTATCAACACAGAGGTAAGCTGAGTAAATGCAAAATGAGTTTCACTCACTGAAGGGGGGAAAACTATTCAAACTGAATTTCATATTAAAATGCAGTCAAGATGCCGGGACCCTAAACAGTCTGTTTATGGTTAAACCTCTCCAATATGGCTGAATTAAAACCACACTGTAGTCGCGTTGCCAGGTTGGTTTAGAGGGCATTTTCCCCTTCAATAAAATCATAGCTGAAACTGCTGTGTTTACTCTGGTTGTCTGATATTAAAACGAGTTTGATGATCCGAAACATTTAGAAGTGACCAAAAAAAAAAAAAAGGAAGAAGATAAAACAGAAAGAAATGAATGAGACAAATGCTTTTTTTTCACAGCATTGTACAAACCCCTCGTTTGTGCTAAACCATGCTATGCTAATCCTACACCGATGACGATTCTCTCATGATAACAGGAAGTGGCTTCAATAGCAGGACAGTGTTTATATTTTCTTATTTCATAACTATGAGGGAGCAAAATGAAGCGACACTATAACACAAGAGTGAAATCGGATAAGCTTGCCAATTGAGATTATAACATATAGTTTTAAAATATTTGCAAATTTGGTAAAATTATTAGCAGATTTGTACTTATCGATGAAGACTAAAAATAGTTTTATGAATTGTGTGTTGGTTTGTCGTTTGCTTGTTTTCAGTGAGATTTGAATAATGACTCATTAAAAATGTATGTAATTAATTAATAAACTGGCTTTTCACCATGTCATAATCTGCTAAATCGTATTTGACTGCGTCAACCTGTCCAGGAAATTGACATTTTTTTGGTACAACCTGGCACCATGCACCTTTTAAAAGGTTGATGGAGTGTTGTGCATTGTCTCTCTATAAAATAAATAAACAGCATAAACATGTTTTTTTTTTCCATCACAATAACAAACCGCGTGACTTCAGCTTAAAAAGCCTCGGCAAAAACGTTTTACTGCATTTGTGTCACGTAGATATAAAGACTCAGAACAGGAAAGCACAGGACGTGACTGATTTCAAAGAATGAGGTCATGATTTGTGTTTGTGGTCCTCAATTAGTTCTGCATTTTGTTTATTTGTGGTTGTTGATTATTATCACTATTCCCTGCATGTTCAGTCTGTTTGTTGAGGCTCTTGGAGCTTCAGTGGTCCCGCTCTTTGTGTATTAATTTAGATTCTGTTTCTAAATGTTAGTCTTTAGCTCTTGGTTAGCAGGGACCTGCTGTGTTTGTGTTGTGTGTTTGTTTCACCTGCGTTTGTCTCTGTGGTTGTTTGTCACCTTCGTACCTGCTCCGGGGTCTTCCCCCCAGCTGTTCTGCGTTCTCCTGATGAGTTGAACCTGCTCTCGTATTTTTCATGCACCTTCCAAGTAGCTGAAAGCTTTTCAGTCTTTTGCCAGATTCTCTGTTGTCCGTCGTCGATGTCCCGCATGCCTGGTTTTTATTCTTCAGGTCTTTTTTTCCTGCCAGTTCTCAAAGTCTGAAATTTAAGAAACTGTCATCACTTTGCAATATGAAAATCCTGATTTATCGCCTGTCTATTTGGAGGGGATTCAGCTCCATCATTAAACACAAAAGCATCAGAAAAAAACATTCACATATTTTTTTTGATAGGGTATATTAAATGATAGCATAAAGGGGTGCGAGTTAAAAACAGTGAAAAGTTCCTCTCTTTTTGGACAAGTTAAAAAAGACTGATTCCAATTTTGTGTATGTGTTTAAATGTGTGTGCGTACATATTCTTGCTTTTTTTTATTATTTGCTCAAATTTAAATAAAGAAAATATACACATTGGTGTGCTAACAACTTGGAACCCCATGTTGACGTTTAGCTCAACTTAAACAGCTTCATTACTTTCGCTCGCTCTCTGCGATCTTTGTTTTTCAGATGCAATTCCTCTTTATTTATTTATTCATTTATTTTCACAACCGGGCTGATCAGAAGAGGCGATCCAAAGTGCAGAGAGGAAATGAGACCAGACGTTATGGGAGAGTCATTTTCCTCGCTGTTCTTCTCAATAACCTTCTTGCTTAAATTTCCACCGAATACAGTGGAAATTCAGCCAAGATTGAGAATTTACTGTGAGTCATTAAACGAGCTCATACCTTGTTTATGAGCACATGTGACCCTGTTTTGCTCTGATTCCAGGAAGATGAGTGTACCTGCACCACCGCAGGGAATCATAGCGTGGGTACGCCCCCCCCACAAATCCCCACACCCCCATGAAGACCCCCTTGCTGTTAGTACAGAACGCTGGAGCCAGGCAGCTTGTGGCTTCTCCCCTGAGACACCAGAGGAGAGGAGGGTCGGCCGAAGCATCCCGGCGTAGGAGTGTCTCAGGGATGATTATGGCACCATATTTCATCCAGCATCTGCTCAACTCCTTCACTCGGTCGTTTATTTCACGCGTCAAAAGTCACACGGTACAAACGCGGGAGAGTGGAATGAGGCGTTTCCAGGCCTCTCTTTGCAACATTGCGAGGACTTTAAAAAAAAAAGCGTCCGCGTGCGCAATTGTTCGTTTGAACGCGGCTTTGACAGCTCAACACGCTCTGAACAATAGCGAAAAAGCTCTGAAGAAAGAGACGTCGCTGCGGTGTTTGACAGGGCCTGTCGGCGCTGGCTCCGAAGCGGAAAGGAAGACTGAAAACGAGGAAAGAACAACAAAAACACAGCTGGCGAAGTTAGAGGAGAGAGAGAGAGAGAAAAAAAAGAGAAGAGAAAAAAAAAAACACACACATTCTCAGGTTGAATACAGTAGCCCCCCTGTTGCGAGGGGAACTACAGTCAGCTGGGTTCTCGGTGCGTTTGCCCCAACACTATTAACTCCCTTGGTGGTTTGAGGTTGTTCTACAGTAACAAGTGTGTGTAGCAAAGTTTACTGCGTGCTGCTTTATTTGATCTGAATGAGTTTGTTGTATAGAAATATTACACTAGACCGTGGGCTGCTGGAAGTCTTGGGTGGAACGGAGCTCGGTTTATTGTTTTGTTATTATTTTTTGCTGCCACCAATATGCAGGAGCGTGTTCAAATGAGTCACATTCATTTTTTTTAGAGCATAAATGATTTTCTAATAAACTTCCACTGAGCTCGACTCTCCCTTGTTAATAAACTCTAATTGCTCCACTCTAATTGACCTGCAATTAGATCATTTTAAAGTGACTGGTGTTTATACACAGAGACTCCATGTGCTTTGTTTGTTTTCTGTGTCCAATTTTATCTTATATTCTTATATATATTTTTTGTTTTCTTTTCATAAGCCTTTACTATTCTTGAGTTGGAGAAACACACAAGAATTCAAATGTGCGTGTAATGCATCTGCACGAATGGTAGGAAATTCTATTCTTTTCTGTTCTATAACATTATGATGCAAACTACTAACATCTTTGGGGTGGTCAAAATTTTGTTCCCAAAGCTTTTTCCCTCGAATTCGAGAAGAGCTTGGTGGCTGTTGTTTGCTCGCATGAGGTCAGGGTTTAAGCTGGTAAGAATATTTATCTGTTCTTATAGGGATCTGTTAATATTCTTCACCTCTCACCCCGTGTTTGGGTGGTGTACTACAAATGTGGATTCGTTCAGCTATAACCTGTGGAAACTGAGCGTTTTGTTTAGGAATCGCACAGTATTTTGGGACGTACGAGACTCTTAGTTACTCTCATGTTTATGAAGGTGAAAGGCAGTGGTGGGAAGTAATAAAGTACAAGTACTTCGTTACTGTACTTAAGTACATTTTTCGTGTATCTGTACTTTAC
>NW_015112869.1:382342-384685 GCF_001443285.1 Poecilia latipinna | reverse complement strand
TGTACTTAAGTACATTTTGTGAGTACTTTCTCCACCAATGGTGAAAGGTCAAATGTTTCTGTGTCAGTCCTGAAAACGGATGGATGCTAATCCTGCATGAAGGTATTCAGTAGCAACCCTTTAGCCGCGCCCCATCCAGTAATAATTGGACTTTTAAATGCCCCCCCTGGGTGCAGCCAGTCATATCACTTAATACTTTAAGGATGAATTGCCCTTTTTCCAATTCCAGCTCACCAGTCGTTATGATTCAGCCTCTCTGTCAAACATTGCCCATTTTCCAAAGCGGGACAAAAATAATCCCACAAAAAAAAAAAAGAAATGAAGAAAAAAAAAAAAACTCTCTCACTGAACTTCTTTGCCAGCTGAAACTGTCGATGTTTAACTTTGATACTGGGTTTCCAGGATTGCCGGTGTTGATCGCCTGCCGACCCAGAGACAAACAGTGCTGTCCGCAGCAGGACAGACAACCAGGCCGGATTCTTTCGAGTGTTCCTGTTGACTTCACAGAAACTCAGAGGAGGTGAGGAGGTGGGGGGGGGGGATATTAAAAAAAAAAAAAAAAGCCTCCTGGATTCTGTCCAGGCAGCCGATCGCACCGCCGCGCGTCTATTTCGACTCCCAGGTGCCGCCGGGGCATCGTTTATGTAACGCACTAACAAAGAAAGAATCTTCTCCCTTTTCTGTATCCAAATGACGACAATTATGATTATAGAGAACCGGTCCAGCTTGGCAGCGCCGTGGAGTTCACAGTGGGTCAGTGTTTGAATTACATGCAGTTAAGAACTGTGTTTAACTCTGCAGGATTGTCATTTGCCTGGCATGCAATTATCCTGCTGGGTAATTACGCAACTCTCGAGAGCACATGCGGACATTTTCTGCACGTGAGCGGAGGTGGACGGCTGTGCTTTCAGGGCAGCAGCTACACCTGCGAGGCTCGTCTCTCATTACACCGTTATCTGGACTCTTCTGCTTGTAATTTCAAATCCTGCTCACTGGGTCAGAGATAACGCACATAGCAGAGGAGCAGGATCGAACGAACTTTCTTGACTCAGACGTGAGCGTTTTTTAACACTTTTGCTATACTTAGCGATCAGTTTGCCTTTTAATGTTGCGCACATATCTGGAAATCAGAGCTGCGAGCATGTGACAGATCCATCTTTGTTCACTTAAGTGCTTCGCCTCTCTCCTCCTCCTGCCTCTCTTTCATCCTGCGCTCGCAGAGCCGTGGCCAGGGCTCAGTTTCCCCCCGGCTGAAATTGAATTAAGAAAATCAACCTCATGTTCATCCCTCGTCTCTAATGAGAGAGGCGGAGGGATTTCGGAGGTGTTTTCTTTAGAAAGGTCTCGGCGTTCTGGGAAGGAAGCCTGGAGAGGTGGATTAGCCAACCCCAACCGCTACCCCGAAGGAAGAAACCGAAATATTCTGGACTACATCATCCGAGGCCAGGCTATCCGAAAAAGAAAGGGGGAAAAAAAACAACAACCCTGGACTAAGCCAGGACAACAAGAGGTGTTATGAGAACTCTTACGGGGTTATTCTCTTCCAGCTCACAATCAAACAAAGCCGAAGAGGAGAAGGAAGCGGGTGGTGGTGGTGGTGGTGGGGGGGGAAATCTTAATCTAAAACACATTTTCAACCTTCGCCTCGACATGTGGAACCTGAACTGGAGCTATTTTCTTTTCATCTGACTGGGACGGGGCTGAAGGCCTTCCACCGGGTCCCCTCTGCCCGCGGTGGGAGGGATCCGAGCTGACCTGGTCATCAGCCGGGACGCGGCCGAGCTTCATGTCACGCCCTCCACCGCGCATCGCCGCTGCGCTCAACGTGCACGGCGGCTCTCGGTTCTGCAGGATTTGAGTGTTTCAGGAAGAGGCTGCAACATCTGATTGTTTTCATCACCCCAGAACTTTTTAGTAATTGGTCAGAGTACAAAACAGATATTTCGCTGCAATTTTAGGTAATATAGCAACACAATGTACCTCGTAACTGTAGACGTGGAAGGATAATGACGCACGCTTCTATTGTTTTACAAAGAAAAATCAGCAAACTGTGAACAACTTTTAGCTTCATCCCTCAGTCTCACCCCGGTGCAGGTCCAGGTCACACCTCTACCGGCTCCTCACATCTACAGACTGAAGTGTTTGTCCATTAAGTTTGGATGGAGAGCATCTTTGAGCATTCATGTTTTAGTCTCTAACCAGAGACCAGACTTTGACTGAACCATTCAAGCACATGAATATGTTTGATTCAAGTTTTTTTTTTTTTTTTTTTTTTTTTTTTTTTTTTTTTACGGGGGAATTTTTTCCCTTTCCCACAATTTTTTTCTTTTTTCCAAACCTAAT
>NW_015112869.1:369237-379244 GCF_001443285.1 Poecilia latipinna | reverse complement strand
AGAGACCCGACTTTTACTGAACCCTTCAAGCACATGAAAATTTTTTTTTTAAGTTTTTTTTTTTTTTTTTTTTTTTTTTTTGTTATGTTGTCCTGCGGGATTGTCTCATCCTCTCACAATGCTTTTGTCTTTTGCACTGCCATGATTCTCTTTCCTCTCCCCACTGAAGAAAAGCATCCCCACAGGATGGTGCTGCCACCGCTATGTTTAACCACGGGGATTCTGCACAGTGTTAATTTCCCACCACACATATTCAGATTTATGAAGAAAATGACTAATAGCTGCCGTGTCGATATGTTCGTCGATGTGTGTAAGGAGATTTCTGCATCTCCTCACACACATCATAACTACATAAATTATTTGACTTCTGAGGACAATTTGTTTGTGAGTATGACAATGAAGAAGCCTGAATGCAAATGCATTTTTTTTTAAATCCAATGTTTGTCCTTCACTTTGCAATTATCTGCATAAAAGCCAAATAAAAATGTATTAATGTTTGTGACAAAAAGTGAAACTCAAGCTGGGAAGTACGGAAATTCTTGCAAGAGCAACGATTAAGTTTCTGGGTAAGCTGTGATGAGGGGCCACTATTGTCTTCAAGGCTGAAATAAGTTGAGGACTTTTCTCCCCTGTGTTTGCTGTAGTTGGTGATGTAGACATGGCTGACCTCCAGGCATCAGTCGGTTTAAGCGTAACCCAGAGCTACATGTGCGTCTGATGCAATGGAAGGATTTTCTGGCGAAATAATGCTGAAATCAAGCAAACGCGGCTTCGGAACATTAGGGGGGAAAGCGTGGGTGTGACGTAGACCACCAGACTCACAGCAGCTCCAGTCTGCCGCGTACCTGCGACCTCAGCTCTCACACAAACTCACACACTTTGAGAGGGTTTTCCTTCCCCCCCCCCCCCCCCCCCCAACGCTCAGTGACGAGTAACCGTCCGCCCACAGCTGGTGCGTGGGGTCCGTGTCAGCTCGCTGCAGAACACTCTGCAGCGAGTGAGTGTGTGTGTATGTGTGCGTGTGTTTGTGTGAAACGTGGGATTCCCTCTGCCACATGTAATGTCACTCAGATGAAACAGTGTGACCTCCTAAAGGTCAGGGAGCTCTCTTGCAACTGAGTCTGGTTTTAAAAGAGGAATAAACCCAGTCTAGAGATTACCCTCTCTTATCAAAGTCGAACTGCTCTAGTCTGTCTTTTTGTTTTCATTCGTAGCGCCACCCGTCACACACGATGACAGGTTTTAGTCTAAATGTATCGCCGTTCAACCAAGAAGTTTGTTTTCTGACAGGAAACGAGAATCAAACTCAAACAAAAGATCTGCATAGTAGCATTTAAATATTATTTATAGTCTTTGCAAAAGACCGAGAAAAACGGAAACATTAGCATTGCAAAGATCAAAACCCGTTTTCGTAACAGATGAGCAGCTTTTGGCGTGCTACTGTCATTTTGATTATTTAGTTTTGGTGACGACTCGCTGGAAAGCCCTCCTCGCCGTCACCCTAATCGTCAGCGTTCTCCACTCTCTGCAATATTCAAGTCGGTTACTTTGGCTGGGCCAACCCTAACTGTTAGTGTTACGTACAGACAGAAGAAAAATGTTGGTAAAGCCCTAACCTCACCAGTGGGTATGGATTATTGTGGTTCTAAGTGCATATGACAACAGCTCTTGGTGTGCTGCCCCAAGATTATAACCAGACTCTATGAAAACTTTCTGCAGAACTAAATTTATAAGTATGAGAATTAGTCGGTTGAACAAATATTGTTCAACTGTGTATACAAAAACCCAACTATTTTGTTAGAAGTTGTGTTAAAGTAACCCAAGCTATGCTTTAAAAAAATTGGAACAGAAAAGAACACGTTTTATATATATTTTTATTCCTCGATATCATTTTTTTTTTTACTTCAGCTGAAGTTATGTCTCTCCTTTCATCCAACTCTCGTAACAAGTCTTGTTGCATTACTTTTGATTCAGCGTTGCACATTTTGCGAGCACATTAAGACCAAGCGGCCCAGTCCGTGCTGAGTTTCACTTCTGCAAAAAAAAGAAAAAAAGAGAGAAAAAAAAAACGCGGCTCTCGCATTTTGCATTCGCTACTGGTTTTGGTCGAGATGTGCTGTAGGTTTCCATATGGATTCTCGTCGGGGAGACCGTAAAGATCAACAAACCACAGCGTGTCAGCATGATTGCACTCAACTGACTCATGAGCAGTGACTTGATCCCCACAGCGTAGGCAGAGCAAAAACCGCAGGGGAGGTGGGAGGTGATAACGGTGCAGACAGGGGCAACAGCTAACCGTGAAGCCGCTGGGAATCCCTCTCAGGCTGATCAGAAGAGGTGTGGCGAGTGAAAAAGAGGACAAACGCTCGAACCGAACCTCTTTTCGCAAGAGGGTTCAGATCTCTGCAGCTCACGGGGGACAGGTGGGCAGAAAGTGCAAACCTCGAAAAGGTTAAAGGTTTCTCCACATTAGCACCTTTCCCCCCCCTCCTCTCTCTCTCTCTCTTTTTTCTTGTGAGCTGCAGCAAAAATTCCAGGTGAGAAAGAGCCAGAGAGTTAGTGGAGTTTTTCAGAAATTATTCATGCTGGGAAAGTGGGTCATTTCAGGTAAACCGGTAAACAAAAACAACCCGAAACGCCCCACAAAACACCTGACTGTGGCAAGTGAGCGGTATTAAAATATGCAGGGAATCGATGACGGCGCATGGTGCCGCTTTGTAATTCCTGCTTGACGAAGCAAATTTATGTAAACAATGTCAATTAGGAGTTTCACCTGTAGGAGTTGGAATGGAAATGATAAAAAAAAAAAGTCTCCCTTTTGATTCCAGTAAACTTGAGCTCAGCTAACTTGTTGCGGTGTGAGATATTTGGCCGTTTCGACGAAGAAAAACAAAATTGTGCTCGGGAACCGACGTAGAAACATTTACTCGGGCTGGAGCAGAAACGATACGCAAAATAACATCTCACTCCTCCAGAATAAGGTTTACAGCAGTATTTCAGCACTGGAAAAAAACAAAAAAACAAAAAACAAAACTAATTTACGGTAAAATACCAGCAGCTGTGGTTGCCAGAATTTTTTGCCGTATCAAAACTGTACAATTCTGGCAACTACAGCTGCCGGTATTTTAGCATAAATTAGAAACGTTTTTTTTTTGTTTTTTTTTGTTTTTTTTTAAAATAAAAGTTTGGACTGTTACTTTACTGCAACATAATTATGACTGTATTGGAGCTCTACTGCACATTGCACATCATGCTGCTTGAACTTTGACTCATTTGTGAGACAAGTTCTTAGTTATTGTAGCTAGATTATGTTTATTTATTCCTTGTATTTGATTATTCTTTGTTAGTTTGATGCATTTTCCTAGTTCCCCTGTTTGTGTATTCTCCCTCGCCCTCTATGCCATTTCCTCTCTCTCTCTCTCCTGTCACACCTGCAACCCCTTTAGCTAATCAGCCTCAGACCTTTTGATTTCACTCTCCAGTATTTATACGTCTCTTCTCCTCTCACTCTTTGCTCCTGTTATTTTCCTTGCTTTGTTCCTTTTTTTGTTTTTTCTTCTGCATCCTCCTGGCTGTTTGTAGGTTATTGTTTATTTATCATTTTTAAATTAAATATTCACCTCTGCCTCTCTCCATCTGGGTCCACCATCATCGTGACACAAATAGCACAAACGTTACAGTAGAAGTAAAGAGATTTTAAATGATTCACATGTAAAAGCCCCACAGAGAGCAGTGCACTGCTACATTCAGTTTTCTCTTCAGCTCCTTCCAGCTTCCCCAGGCCTTCTAACGAAGGTCATCTACAAACTTTGTGCTTCACGATGGGGACGAAGAGGGCAGGGCGACGCTCAGTGTTGGTTTATCTGCACATTTGTGTTTTCTTCTGCACATACTTCCATAAAGAGCAGATTTGTGGCGTGCACCGCTAAAAGTTAACCCGACAAGTTTTCCCACCTGAGCTGTGGATCTCTGCAGCTCCTCCAGATTTTCCACGGCTCTGTTTGCTGCTCACTCTGATTAATTAAATCAGATTCAGCTTGAATCGGCCCGTTTTATTCTGAAAGGGGGCTAAATAAGAATGCATGAAACTCTTTAGATATTTAACAAAATGTTTGAAAACCATGATTTTTTTTTTGTTTTTGTTTTGATCCATTAGATAAAATCTCAATAAAGTAAGGGGCACCTTGTGTTTGCAAATATATGCAAAACAGATGAGCAAAGGCTTTATTTTTGTTTTTGCTTTTATACTCGAGTTTTTCTTGCCAACTCGTGAGAGATTTTGCCTGCTTTACATTTTTGTGAGCTGACAGGACGGATAGAGGTGTTGTGTATATCTGGGCGTCATGTTCTGGAGGTTGCCCAGAACCACTAAAGAGCTGGGAAACGACTTTCAGGTCACGCAGGGTGTCTATCTCGTTCTCAGGCCGAGGGCCCTGATTGGAGCTGTGGCGAAACTGTTAATGCGTTTGGTTTGCAGCAGACGTACGGCGGGCGATCGAGTTGTCGCCTGAAGCCGGGGTTCTGAAACCCGGTCTCTCTGCTGACACACAGAGCCTGATGTGACGAACTAATTTAATCCCCCCAACGTTTAAAAAAAAAAAAAAAAAAAAACTGGACGAAAGAAAGAAAGCTGGCATTTACAGGCAATCTTAAATCTGCATTTCACTTCCTTCGGTCAACAGAAGTCTGTGCAGTCGCTCAGTCTCTTCTTCCTGATAAAGCTTGCCCAGACGTCTGGTTCTGATGGAAAATCCCGAACCTGGTACCGGGGAGTGTTTTTTCTTCCGACGCTCAGAACTCCTCCCATCTGCTGCCCACCTGACGGCCTTTCATCCAGACGAGCCAGACGGCAGTGCAAACACGGGGCGGGAGAGAGCAAAGACTGGCAGGTGTGTAGAGACCCGGCAGGGCGGGAGGTGGGGGGAGAAACGTGGCCCGATTTAAACTGGACCTGAGAGTGGGAGCACTGTAAAACATCTGAAGGTGGTTTTAACTTGAAAATGAAAGTTCAGACAGCTACTGCCTTCTAAAGTGCAAATGAAGTTGTTTTGGTTTTAAAGTTCTTCAAATCGATTTCACAACAGACAGGTTGTCTAAACGTTGTTTGTTAAGTTCTGATAGCTCATTAATTTTGAATTGTGAGTTATGACTTTATGTGGAAATTTGAACCAAATAAATATTTCACATTATTATGCAAGAAAACTGGCCTGGCCATTTTCCACTCACAATGTCGAGTTAAAATATCTAAGTTAGAATTATTTAAATTGTTGATTCAGCTGGAATGGGGAAAAACAACAAGTTTTTATTAAAAATTATGCTTCATTCTGCTGAATAACATTTATTTTTGAAAAGATTTTAATTTCAACAGCATGAGAAGACGTCTTCCTCAACCGTAGCAAACTAACAGTTGCATTAAAATTAACATTTGCCTTAATAATGTACGAACGGCAGGTCAGTAATTCTCGTCTTTTTCTTCTAAGTGCAAACTTAAATACTAGTTTACCAAAAGTTAACCCTTTCATGCATGGATTATGATCCTTTGTGTCAGGATTCTTTTCCAATTTTGTTTTATTCTCTTATAGCATAAAAAAAAGGTAAGAAAAAAATGTAATTTTTTTTATTTTTTACATGATCAATTGTAATTTTCTCCAAATACAAAGTTATTTTAAAAATACATCAGTAGTATTGTTCTTTAGGGCTTATCTGATGTCACTATATATATAATATATTTACCTGCAAGAGTCGTCTACAGTAGAAGGAGGGACCGGGTCGGTCGGCATGCTTTTTTGTCTGTCGGCCATATTGGATTTAACAAAAATAATTTCTTGCATTTGTAGCTGATGGCCATTAGTTGATGGTGTATTTTATGATGCCTTAGTGTCCAATTCAGTGGTCTGTGTGCATTTATAACATAAAAATCCACAAGAAGCAGAAGAAAATGACTTTTAGATCCACAGTAGTGACCACTATGCACGAAAGGGTTAATAAAAAGCTACAACTCACGTTTAGGTTCAAAACCTAAAACATGCAAGATTCCTTTAACTTGACCGGCGTCTCAGCGAGGAGCTGCACTGTCAGTTCCCGAAACAACACACACACACACGCACAAAATAAAACCTCGTAAATGGCGCACGTAGGGTCAGAGCGACACTGCTGGACCGCGCACAGAGTAAAAACCTTCTCTTAAGACTGTGGGAGGCTTGAAGAGTAAAAGTTAGTTGACAATGTGGCTCGAATGTTTTACAGTGAGCTGAGCGGACAGGTGGAGGTCAGAGGAAAAGAACCAGGAAAAAGAAGCCACTCGCTGTTGTGGGTATAAACCCAGACACAAACATAAACACTGGCAAGAACTTGAATAATTCCCCTTTCTTGGCTCACCCTCAGCTCCGACTAAGCATAAACAAATTTAAGATGGAAAACTCTCCGCCGGGCCCAGCAGGCCTCAAAGAGACGGCCGTCTGAGAAGCAAAGGAACATTTTGTTGTTTCAGACCAACATCTTAATCACATCAGCAGTAAAACTCAAGTGGCTCGGGAGAAATTTCATCCCGCTAGGTATCGCTCGGTCTTTCTCAAATCCTTGCCCTGAAATAGAAATGAGAAAATAGCCAGACAGTCTCGCATTTCACCTCCTCGACAGGAGACGCAGAAACGCTCCCATGTGCTAAAATCATAAAAACGACACATCCTCGGACCCGTCGCTCTAACCAGGGTCAGGCCTCTGAGGGAGGCTAAGCTTTGAGCGACGCGCACCAGAAAATAACGGCGTCCTCCACCTGACGCAGTCTGAAGCCATCTCTCTCTCTCTCTCTCTCTCTGTGAAGCAGCACAGTTAAAACAAACATGCGGTGACTTGGGTGCAGGGCTTTCTCCACAGATGACTGCAGCTCCACGGTCTGACTGGTAGTGACATCATGGCTGGGTCTGCTCCCAGAGGTCCCCGGCTGCTGGGACAAGTTCAGGTCCGCGTCTGCCAACAGTCGCACACACACACACACACACACACACGTTTTACAACAATGCACCACAACAGATAGTCTCCCTCTGTCTTGTTCTCTCCCTCTCTCTCAGAGATGCTGAGGTTGTCCCAGGCCTGGTGACAGCGTTTGTTCAGTGACATTATTATTATTTTGTTTTTTATTTATTCCTCTTTGGATGTTTCTTTCTTCCCATCAACACTCTCAAGTTTCAAAGATGGTAAACAGAAACTTAACCGCAGCCTCTTAAAAACAGCAAAGTGTGCAAACTAAAAATGGCTGGGCCATATTTTTTTCCTTTTTATTTGAGTGTGACATTTATGGGAATCCAGTGCGGATAATTCTGCACAGGAGGTGATAACTGCACGATCCGCCGACCAAACCACGTGCAGGCTGACGCTGCGTGCATGCAGACTACGAATTATTCGTATTCCTTGCGATTCATTTACCAACATGTTTCTCCTGGCTGAAAGTAATATCAATATTTCGAGTGGCTCAGACTCCAGTCTGTGGAGGGAGTGAAAGATTAGAGTGACGGCGAGGATTAGAGTTCATTTCAACACGACTGGTCAGCGATCACAGGAAGGTTTTGATTGCTGCAATGCAATGAAATGAATGTTTTTTTCCCAAACTACTGAGATGGACTTCTTACCTTACTAAGTGATTTTTATTTACTTTTTTATTATGTTTTTTTTTTCTTGTTTTTTTTTTTCTTTTTTAGCAAAAATTTACCCTTCTCCTCCAGTGCCTGTTTCCTTAATTTAATGTCAACGTTAAATCAAAACCTGCCTAACAAAATTTCCCTGAGAAATGAGTGTGTGAGCATAAAAGGGAATGGATGGATGTTACTTTGCTGAAATTTTAGCAAAAATGATCTCAATCGCACAATCTTAATTTAGACGCATGCAATCAAACGCTCCAGCAATAAATACAAAGCTTCTTTGTAGACCAAATTCAGAACATTAGCTTCCGAGAGTAAATTAAAAATGGAAAATAAACAATTTTTTAAGAGGAACAAAATCCAAAATCTCTCCAGTTACTGTTTTAGAAATGCTGTATTACTTTCAGACTAAAATTGTATCAACTTCACACAGTTAAAGTGGTATTAGCTACTTAAGTTAGCAATATTTTTAAATCAAACAATATTTTTTTTTTTTTGCTTAAAAAAATTTGATGGGACACTGAAAAAGACTAAATGTGCTAAAATGATACCAGCAGAGATATTTAAGCCAAAACCAGCATCTCAATGCTCAATGCTAAGCATGATGCAGCAGCACAGATGTCCCAAACGCATCTACAGCCTACATATTAAAAAAAACAAAAAACATACTTGGTAACACTTTATGGCACGTTCATGTTAGTCTGATGCACACACCTTCAAATAAACACGTTATGAACCTGAAGTAGTTTTCATTAATTGTTATGACTGTTGTGACGAAGGGTAATTCGGAAAAAAAATGACATCTTTGCATCAAAAGTGTTATTTACCAAATAGCACTTTATGACTGCAGTCAGACTCCTCCACGTTCATAATAGATGCTGTCATGTTTATGTCAGTCTTATCCACATCCCTTAAAATAAAGTCAAATGAAGTCTTACCCAATATTTATTCATAGAATGATCAGTAATTTAAACAATAAAAAGCTGCCTGGGTCCAATAGTGTTGGCTCAATAACCTCAATATCTTTATTTGATATTTTAACTGCCAAGAAAATATTTTTGGAATTGAAAATGTTGCTTATTTTATTGATTAGTTTTCATTTAAAAATGTAATGCATTCATTACAGACCCTGCAAATAAACTTGATCAAAAAACATCTGAATAGAGTCCCGCCACTAAAACGTAGTGAAAGCTTCCTGAACCTCCACTTTACAACCAGGTTACGTTTCAAACGGTGTTACGCCTCCATCGTCAACGTCATATTAGACTATAACTTCGTCATACCTGGTGTAGAGAAAGAGTTGACCAGGAACTGTCCCTATTTAAATAAATAACGTTTTGGCATGAAAAAGAAAAGAAAACTCGGCAGAGATGAGCAACGGGGACGATCTCTTGAGAACCTGAACCCACAACCACCTCAGGTCAAACACGCACTGATCTGGGCTCACTTCTTTGCACAGAAGGTTTAGAGACTATAAGTACATACGGTCTATTTTTACATCAAGAAGACTGCGGTGTTCCAGGCCGCACACAGACACAAACGCCATCTCGCTGCACACGATTACATGCAGAGCCTCACCACCCACTGCTTCGTGTTTGTTTAATATGGCATTTCAGCACGGGAACGGTATATCCTGCTCCTATCTTAATAAGGGCCCAGCTAATTCATTACCACAACACATTCGCCAGAGGGTCTGGTGCCAACGGCGGCTGCTTTGTGGCACGGGCCAGACTTCGCTCCGTCAAGCTTTCTCTCCTTTCTGTGCAGCTAGTGGACAGACAGACAGACAGACAGCTCCTATAAGCTCTCTGATTCTTGTCTCTGAGTGCACACACACAAGCATGCACGCACGCACACACGCATGCAGACTTTATTAGGGCTGGCACCAGACCTGGAATTTTGTCTGTCTCGTACCAGAGATGATTAGAAGTGCTCAGAGAAGTGCTGAAAGAACAGATTTGAGCCGCTCTCTTCCTGGAGCGCCAGTTTGTCACTAAAGTTGTGATGAAAGCTGAAACAGGAGAATCTGTTTCAGATATATACTTTCACCTTCCTTAACACTGTCTTTCACTGGACTTTATTTACATGCAGTATATCTTTTTAATTGAATCAAGTCAGGAACATGCTGTGATAGGGTTAGGGTTAGTTAATCAAGGACACAAAAGCAGGATGTGATTACTGGTTGATGAGTCCTTTTAAGTTTCATCAACTTCATAAAATAAATCTTTTTTGTTGTTTTTTTGCCTGAATCATTTTTGGGCAAAAAAGAGGCGGTGATACTTTTTGCCAAACCCACTTTTAGCAAAAAAAAAAAAAAAAAAAAAAAAAATTGGGCCCTTTTTTTTGGAAGGGGGAGATTTTTCATAAAAA
>NW_015112869.1:356285-366175 GCF_001443285.1 Poecilia latipinna | reverse complement strand
TGCCTAAAATTTTTTTGGGAAAAAAAAGGGGGGTTATTTTTTTTGCCAAACCCCTTTTTAAAAAAAAAAAAAAAAAAAAAAAAAAAGATATGGGCCATTATTTTAGGAAGGTGACGATATGTCATATACACAAAATGCGCAAGGTTAAAAAAATGAACTTCTTATGCTCAAAGATGTGGTTCATCAAGAAGTTGTGAATTAACGTTAGTGCTGAAGACGATCCAACCAAGACCTTAGATTTGTTTGTGGTTGTCCTCTGCCTTGAATTTTGACCACTTTGCACAAACAACTAAAGAAAACGGAGGCAGCAAAGCTCACAAAGAGCCGTCCGGGTTCTCTAAAACCATGTCAAGTTTGAGGAACAGAGAGTGAAGCAGAAACCTCCAGACAGAGAGACAGTGTCCAGCGACGCATACAAAATTAGAGCGTGAATTTTTTTTTTTTCCTCAAACTTGTGGTGGGGGTGGGGAACAACACACACACACACACAATAAAAAAAACGTTTTTTTCCGTAACAGAAATCGGGAGTAACTTCTTCTAATGAAACAAAAAAGAAGGGTCGGGGAAAAGAAGGGAGATAACGCCAATGGCGTTTGGTTTCTGTCATGCAGTCATGCATGAAGGGCCTCTCTGCTCTGGGACTCGTCTGGAAACACCTGAGGACAAAATGACTGATTTCAGCCCCAACACTGTGCAAAGTGCCTAAAGTGAAAGCTCATCTGCAGGGCCCGGCTGGTTACAATGTCGTACTTTCTTCTGACACATAATGCATAATCCAGGCTCACAGCTGACTTGCCTATTGCTAAGCCACGCTATTTTACTCTTAATGACCCACAAGCTCTGGCAAAGGAGGCGAAATGTTTTCTGAGAGCCTGTGCAGGTGGAAAGCTCGCTCTCACGACGGACGGCGCGTCGCAAACCTCGGCGGAGGTGAGCTGCGTGGTGTTTTCAGGACATTTCAGGGCAAATTTAGCACAGATTCCTGCATCAGGATGTCGAGCAATTCTATTTTTAAAACGCATAAGGGCCAATCACTGTTTATGTGATGCTGTTTAATCCTCACAGCTGCAGGAGACCTTTCTTGTGGTCAAACCTCTCAAGCCAAATCTCCCATTTATGCAGAAAGAGGACTGTGTGTTCCCTATGAAGCTCAATGCTCGAACCGCACTTGAACCACATCAATCTATAACTATTTATTTTACAAGGCAGACTGTATTCTATGCAAGCCAACACGGTACCATTGAACTAAAGTGAAATGGTTTGCTCTAGAAAGCAATGTGCTGTGACATCCGTAGAGCGTTTTCATGTTACTAAAGCACTCCAGTGCACTTTTATTTGGATTTTGAACGATAGAGCAACACAAAGTAGTTGTTGTCACAGTCTATTATAAGTTGGGTTAAATTTTCTAATCCTGGTCAATTTGAGATGTTAATTTTTTTGGGGGGAAGAGGGGGGTTTTGTTTTTTTTGTTTGTTTGTTTGTTTCAATATTTGCTAGTTTATTCAGTATTTTTCTCCAGAGCCTGAGTTTCCACTCACTCCCGCACCTGTTCCTCGTCTATTCATTAACTCTCCTGCGTAGCTTTCGGTGATCAAACTCCTCGGTGTGAATACTCATTCGTTTTCAGTCACTTCTCTGTAAGATCTGTTGTCGTCCTCAAAGCGTTTTTCTCTTTAATTACTTTTTTTTTGTTCATTTTCAGCGAGCTCCCAGACTTACTCACGTCTGCATTTGGTTCCCAGCAACACCGAAACATGATAATTGTTGCGCAGAAGAAATATGATGCATGGACTTTCAGATAAAAATCTGAAAAGTGTGGGTGCATTTCTGTTCAGCTCAGTATGGTAGAGCCGCATTCTGCTGCAATTAGAGCTGCATGTCGTCTGGTTTGTGTCTCTTCTAGCTCTGCAAATCAATTTTTTTTTTTTTTTTGCAAAATAGGTCGAGTTCAGTCATGTTAGACTGAGAACGTCTGAGAACATTACTTTAGTCTTGCTATAGATTATCTGTTGCATTTTGACTGTAAAACATGACTATGCTTTCTCTTTGGCAGCCTATATTCTTCCAGGAAAACTTCTCAACAACTTTCTGTCTGAAGCGCTTTGTTTTGTTTTTTTCTTCTCCTTCTTTTTGGTCTTTCTGATGCTGATTTGCTCTCTAATATTTTCCATCAAACCTTTGAGGTCTTCACAGAACAGTTGCATTTATACCAAGATTAAATTACACACAGATGGAGTCCATTTGCCAAGCAGGTCACTTCTGAAGGCAAATTCTTGCACCTGATTTCGTTTAGGTGGATCAAAGAATGAAAATAAATGGAAATCACACTTCTTTCTTCTGTTTCGCAGCTATGTGCCACTTTGTGTTAGTCAACAAGATAAATCTCTAATGAAACTTTGTAGTACTAACATGCAGAAAAAAAAGGAAAAAAAAGTTGATATATGGATACTTTTCCGAGGCATTGCATACAGGCCAGAAGGTCTAACTCTTGACAGCTATTAAGAAACTTTGGAAACACTAAACTCATAAGATTAATGGTCTGCAATTAAAGTAAAAGGCACTGAAGTTCTCAGAAATTCAAATTTTCCTCATCGGCCTCGTTCAGCTGTTCTCCTTTAAGCTTTCAGTCTGAATTATGAGCAGATTAAATAGCATCAAGATTACCGTGAACTGCTCAATACGTCACAACCCGGATCGCGTCCAGCCGCGCTCCCTCTGACTCCTGAAGCTGCTATTTGTTCCTAATAATCCAAACGTGACGTATCAGCGCCGGCTAAGTCCTTTCGGGTTCTGCGTCTTTCGGGGCTAAAATGGGGTAATTTGTTTGGTTTTAATAAAGCAGGTGTTTTTCTTGGGTCAGGCTGTCAAGGAGCAAATTGCTTTCTAATCACATCACGGATGGAAAGTCCAGATGACGGTGGACGGGGCGCCGCGCCACATCACTGCTGACCCAGTGCTCGACATGAGCCTCTGCTTGTTCCGACACTCGCTCGGCTCAGCAGCGCACAAGCTGTGTTTTCTTTTAAGGGAAGCAAAACATGTCGTTTCATTTGCCCCGGTTTAGCCTCTAATCGCAGTGATGATGATGATGAGGAGGAGGAGGAGAGGCAGCGCCAGCAACAGCGAGCAGCTCCAGATGAAGAGCACGTCGATCGTCGCAGTGTTTAAAACCACAAATCGGTTGGTCTGCGCCCAACGTCGACCGGCCGAGCTTTATTTATAGGCCGTTTAGATGAAGGAGAAGCTGAAAGGTAGTTTCTGAACAATGGGCAGCGTGTGAAACGCAGCCAAAGCAAAGACGGCTAGAAAACATAAAGAGGGAACATGTTGTGCCAGTTCTGCTAAAAACAATGTAGCATGAAGGCGCGTTCACCCACACACACAGAGAGGCACAGAGAGGGAAAGGCGCTCCCCAGGAAAGAGCCGGGGCAGCACAAGGAGGAGGCCTGTGTGACCATTCAAACAAGCAGAGTGTGGCTGCGGGCCTAAAACAGCCGGCAGCACATTTCCATAACAGGAAAGGTCGGCGTTGTGGCTCGGGGGGGGGGTTTGAAACTATGAGCCTTTCTGAGAGATCCCGGCCCGCCCCGTCCCTCTACCTGTTGGCTGGACTCCACTTACAGTCGGCTGCGCACTTAATCTGCTAGATTATATATAGCACAAATCATTCTTCAGGGACTTTAAAGCAAGGTGATTCTTCTTCCCGTGCATCTATGGGATTCAGCCAAGTACTCATGTTTCCTCCACTATGTACGCTACTACAAATACTGAATTGCTCTTAAATATCACTGTGTGTGTTAATGGTTTTCCATTATATCTCTGTAAACTGATGACATGTCCAACACGCCTCAGCTTTCACCCACTGACCCAAATTTTGCCTCTGTGTTGTTCAAAGGTAAAATAATTCAATCACTTTATTCCATCAAGATTTTTCATTGAGTAGTTTTTGGCAGAAAACAAAGTTAATGACTGAGTAAATGACGGTGATACAAGGTGGTGGCAGCATCATGCTGTGGGGAGGCCTTAGCATTTTTCAAATTATTATTAAAAAACAAATATTTAACATAATATAATCAATGAGAAAATACAAATGGTTGTCTTGTCACATGGACAAATATTTTTTTTTTTTTTTTTTTTTGTAAACGAACAGCCCTGATCCAAATAAAATATTACATCTATGTATCTTAATAAGTCAAATTTCCTTCAGGTCAACAATAGGTACTAATTGAACACTAAACTAAAACCTGAGGTAGAGCGCGGTCGCTGCGTTTGCGCTTGTGTTTCGTGTGAGACGACAGCAGAGGAAGCAGAAACAGCTTCTGGACTTTCTCCTGCGACGGGCCCCGGGGCCTCAACTCGGCCCCAAGGAATATAAAACGCTCCTGAACGCAGCTTTTATGAATCTCGACACCTGTAGCGCACAAAAGCCTCCTGTGAGCACAAGAGTCACCTAAACACAGCAAACCACTCTGAGTTAATATTCTAGTATAGAAATAAAACGTTGATTTGCTGAATATATTGA
Source organism: Poecilia latipinna (assembly GCF_001443285.1). Taxonomy (NCBI): domain Eukaryota; kingdom Metazoa; phylum Chordata; class Actinopteri; order Cyprinodontiformes; family Poeciliidae; genus Poecilia; species Poecilia latipinna. The sequence continues at coordinate 361,653 of NW_015112869.1, read as the reverse complement.
ATATAAAAAATACCAATGTGTATTATTTTATTTATATACAATCTTTAAATGAATAAAAAAAACAAACAAACATTGATTATAGAGTTAGCTAAAATCTATTCATTTTGTGACCTTTAACCTCTTTCTCGCTCGCCTCTCATGACTGAAATTGAAACAATATCGACATTGGAGTGGCTTAAAAAAAAGAAACAAAACACAGAGCAGCTAATGGTTATAATTATCTAATATAATTTCGTCCAATAATAACAGCAGATAATACTTCTCTAAGTGCGTGCTTGTTGCGTCTGCGGGGATCCTCCCTGGAAAAACGGGCCGCGCCAGCCGTCCATCTACTGAACCCGGCCGAGCCTCACCTTGTGGGTGTGTGCGGCTCAGATTGCAAACCTCACGTCAGGTATGAGACGTGAGGTTTGAGGTCGCCCCCGGTCAGCTCAGAAAACCCCCCCCCCACCGCACGAGCGTCTGGAGGGGAAAAGAGCAGAAAGTTTCACCTCGTCAGGAAAACAAAAAAGCGGGCGAAATCTTGCCACTGCATGGCAAGATTTTAATAGCATTTAGCAGGACCTGATTAATTAAAGAAATCATAATGACAGTCCGCTGGAGTCTGAGGAATTATTTGTCTGTCGGGAACGGCAGACACAAGTCCATTTACCTAATTAAAAAAAAAAAAAAAACTGGAGCTCTGCTGTTTACTGCTGTGTGATGGAGGGCATAAAACAAGCTGTGCTAGGAATATCCATAGAATGGAGAGCAAAGAACTGATGAGAAACGGTAACAACAGATGGGCTGACAAAAATTATGTTTCTTTTTGTTAATTATTATGAATCTTCGACAGCAGGAAAGCAGGAGTGTAATTAACAATGTAGTAAATATAACAATCTGCCAGATGCTGAAGCTGCATATCAGAATGTAAGGGACAACAGAACGTTCTAGAAGTATCTATTAGAAAAAGAAAATTATAAGAATCCCCCCAAAAAGTTGCTCATTTCTTTCTGTTTCAACATCTTCAGCTCAGTGGTCGAATCTTGATGCTGATTCTCAACTGAAATGAGGTTTTGACTTTGACTGGGCCTTCGTCACACATGGATGCGCCTTGATTGTTGCAGATCTTTTCGCCCTTTATTTACATCCAGACATCAGACCAGCTGCCCGGGTCCTGCTAGATAAAAGAATCCCCACAGCATGATGCTTCCGCCGCCACAATCTCTCTGAATGGATTGGCTGCAACCACAAACGCAGCATCTTTATTGGACCATAAATTTAACCACACGAAGCTCTTACCCAGTACTGTCTGAATGCTTTTAATACATGACAGATTTCTCATACATAGTAAATAATCTTGTTTTGACAAGTTGAAATTTTTAAATGAACTCATGTTTAATCAAGACTTATACTACTGTTTAGTCTGTTAAACACTGATCAGGACTCGTGTTTTATTTAATAGAATAATTTAACATTTTACAGTAAATATATAATCCTGTTTCAGATTCAGCCAGGTATAGATAATACAATTTCTTTTTTCAAAAATAATTGAGGATTGTTCAACAAGTAGTGAAAGAATTTGTCATTTGTAAGATTATGAGTGATTTATTTCTAGACATTAGTTTATCATTAGATCAAAAACACTCAGTCCCACCAGGAGTTTGCTAATTGCTGCTGGCTAGTCTGGTGGAGTGCAGTGGGAGAGGTGATGTGTGGGGCTCCAAGGTGGAGCTTCAGGTAAATAGGCGGGGCTTCTGGTAAGTGGGCGGGGCTTTGGGTAAGTAGGTGGGGCTTTGTACAATCAGGTGTTGAGTCACCTCTGAATGGTTGCTTAGAGATTGAATTAATCAACAATGCAGTGAGATAAAGAGAAGATAATTGGTAATATTGTGTAAAGGTGAGTTTCATAGCAAGGACGTAGAAAGTCAGTAGTTAGACATATTGAAGGTTTAAATAAAGGTTTTTAACGCAGTCATAGCGCGATAATCAGGAGGAGCGCAGAAAATGTCATGGTTGTCCCGTCGGACTGTCAGTTTCCGAAACCACCCAAAAATAAAACCTCATATAAGCGCATGCAGGGTCAGAGTGACCTCGCAGGACCGTGGACAGAGAGAAACATTAGGAATCTAAATGATACCGCCTCAGGAGAGTTAACAGACAGAATGGTGAAGAGACAGCCAACGATACGAGCAAAGTAGTGACCAAAGGGACAAACGAATCCAGCAGGTAATGACAGGTATTTACCTGGAAATACCAGATAGTGTGATCAGTGAACAAGAAACAGGTCGATTAGTAACAGGCTGCAGCTCAACAGGCAGACTGAAGGAATAAGACTAATTAACACAAGGGAAGCTGAAGTAGACAAACCAAGAGGAAAACGCCAACACTAATCAAAGGAAATTAAATTCGAATGCACAAACAACAGAAGTCAAGAGTAAACTACGAAACAAAACACGCAGGAATGAACGAACTTCAAGACGGCGACGAACCCGGAAAATAATTAGAAAGGATAAACAAAAAAGAACCAGAACGCAGACACTAGCAGCCCGAGCAATAGTGAAATGAGAGTTTTATTACTTTAGATTGGCATAGTCATGGTTAGTGGTGGCGGTTAGAACTGTTCATTCCCAGCATTGGACTTCCTTCTTAAATGTCGTCTGTGGCTTCTCTGTACAGACTTTATCCTCTTCCTGTAGCAGTGTGGGTTTCCTTCTTGGTGCTGCAGTTAAAAGGCTCAAAGCTAGCTGTTTAATCTAATTTGTTATTCAAGTGTGAAAGTGCACACAATTTTCTGTATCTGCGGGTAATCGCTTTGACCGACTGTAGAAAGGTCCAAATTTAATTCTGCTTCTCAGCTATTTCCCCCTCAAGCCGTTAAATATAAATACGTTATAAAACGCCTTTCAGATCCCCAGTACTCTGCACTTTAAGCCGTAAATGAAAAAAAAGGTGAAACGACAGTGTGCAAAGAGCAGGCTTGCAACGCAGACGACGACGAGTTGAGCAACGATTAGGTCAGAAAAAGGAGAAGCGAACACGGGAGACGGATGAAAGGACAGGACGACGGAGGAGGGAAAGTGATGCGAAAGCAGAGCGGGACGGAGGACGGGGAGATGATACAGGAGCAGATAAAAGCTGCAGAAGAGATGATCTGAGCATCTCTCTCCTTCCAGTAAGGCATCGGCCGATGACTCAGCTACTGTCACGTTACGTCACCCTCAGAGTGAGATCATCAGGTTAATGTCACAGACACAAACACCCTCGGGGTGAAAACAACAACTGTGTAAAACACACAGTGAAATTATATGATTGTTTTAAGGGCATCATATCGTAGAGCAGCTTCAGTCAACGTTTCCTGCAGGATAAAGTAATAAGACCCAGAAACTGATGATGGCAACCACCTTCATCAGGGGATATTTGTGTCAAAGCTTTTACTGAAGCTCTGTTACACCACTTCTCACCGTATCTTATTTTTTTTATATATGTAAAAATCAATACATTTTGAAAAAGCAGTCCAAAAACAATGCTGGTTGTCCTGCATCCAGCCGTCATCCTATAGCTGTCAAGAGCTTAAACTGTGCTTGATATAGAAGAGCAGGGACTGTCCCAGTGCTTCAGTGCAATCTAGATTTGTTCAATTTATTTATATGTTGGTGATTCACATCAAGTGTGAATCACTTTCCTATCCTCAGCTGTCACAGAGTTATATCTATATGACTCTTTGAAGAAGGTTGAATCAATACGAGTTACAACAGAAACATTTAAGTTCCCTATTGGGTTCAATTAAGTACTTTTTTTTTTAACTCGAACTTGAACCTCAAACGGGTTCAAATCGAAGAATCACTTCAATAAATATCAAATTACAAAGAATTATGTTAAGTTGAGTATTGGCTGTCTTGCTAAAAGCAGCTAAAAGCTAAAAGCAGTTAGCTTGATAAAAGAAACACAACTAAAGAGAGAAGATCTGAGCCTACTACAATCTGTAGGTGAGTTTATTTACAAAAAAAGTAAATCTCTAACTTCCAAAAAGCAGAGGGACTTGCCTCAAAAGTAGCAATGTCTGTCCATCTGCCCGAGTTCAGTTTCCATGGTAACCAGATGGAAGGCGGCAGATTCTGCTGCTTTTATTTACAGTCGGATCAGAACAAATCCAGAGGTATTAACATCTGGATTCATTGCTCTACTTCTTTTATCTCAAAGATGTGAACATTAATAAAAAAAAAAAATATATATATATATATATATATATATATATATATATATATATATATATATATATATATATATGTTAAAACAAAGGAGATTGTTTACTTCTCTGTCACCTGCTTTGTGGGTCAAAGAAACACCTTACCGCTTCGCAGCGTCAGCTTTGCAGAGAAGATGACATCAGTCAGATCTGAGTAATTAGAGGTTTAAAGAGTCAAGGAGATGAAAAGATACAGGTGAAGATAGAGAGAGAGACAGGTACGAAGCCACAAAATATCGGTATGCTGAAATGAGTCAGCAAGCCAGAACCTTTCTGTCATCCTTTCAAACTCCGCCGTATCGATGTCGGGCCGTGGTTGCTCATACCAAACAGGTGCTTAGGAGGTCTGTGCGGCTGGAGGAGCTTCTCATTGATGCTGCGAAACAGGAGTGGGTGCATCTGAAAGCGCGCCCGGCTACGTGTGTTTCAGTAAATTTAAAACATTTTCGCCTCAGCAATCCTTCTGAAGAATGAGGCAAAACTTTTCAGAACTGTCATTCTTTTACAGAAACATCAGTGGAGTTGGAGTTGGGGGGGCGTTGAGAGCAGCCACAGAGCTTCCTTTCGAAAACACACGCTGTATTTATTTCTCGGGCTAGGGACTGCCGGCCATGAAACATCGCCATCCCACAAAAGCCGGCGCGCAATCCAGCTCGGAACCAAAGCAAACACCGGGTTCCCAGCTGGGACACAGCCTCTAACCCAACATGCTGGCATCCTACGGGGAGTTCAAACAAGCGTGCTCGCATGGAAACTATTTCTCATCTTTTCGCACCGCCTGCATTTTTCTGCCAGCGCAACAAAGGCCTAGAGGTGCTGCCTTCGGAGATGGGCCGTGACGTCCATCAGCTCGCTTATGGCTGCAATGTGTTTGTGCAGTCACACTCGGCGACCGCTCCAGAACCCTGAACGCTGCCCGAACAGCTGTGGTGTAAACTATGCTGGCAGGCAAATAACTAGAATCGACGTTCCCCTCTGTAGCAGCTTAAAACTCTTGTTTTAGTCATGATGCTTTATTGTAATAGACTGAGACAGGACTTGTTTTTTTTTTTTCTTTCTTTTTTTTTTTGGTACAAAGTGTTACTCAGGAATGGCATTTGTCAAATTCGCGTTTTAACGTGCTCTCTTATTGTGTGTGTG